>NC_066523.1:20708177-20715677 GCF_024679095.1 Eriocheir sinensis | reverse complement strand
TCATTGTCAATAGGATGGAGCACAGTTATTACAAGTGACGTTACACATATCTTTCGTCCACAAGGAATTAATAAAAATTGAAGAACATTTTCCACAATATCTGTCTAATTATATATCTATCTATATCTGTACTATATACATTTAATCGCTTTCTGAGGCTGAGGACCCTTACCCCCATCACCTGCCCCCAGCGCGCCATCAGTGGGGGTTACAGCGGAGCGCTCAACAACGTGGGGCAGTTCTGTGACAGCCGCAACATCTGTGGCTGGGAGATCTACGGAGACCTGCAGCAACACGTCTACTACCTCCGTAACCAGTGAGTCGGGCGTCCCGCAGCACTCTCACCACATGGGCACTCATCATTTAAGTTTATCTGATATCACATTGCACTCTCTCAAGTGTTTTGTTTGGTTGAAATGTTTAATTGCTAATTATAAAATCTGTCCATCATAAAGATTTTCATTCATTGTAATGTTAGACAATTTCATGAGATGCGAGAGTCAACCATTGTCCAGCTTCCCCCCCAAAAAGTGCTCTGTGTGTGTGCGCACCCTCTGTCAGATGTGCACGCCGCCGCTTATAGTAGTGTGTTGACCCCGGCCACAGGTGTGAGTGTCCGCCGTTCACACGCTGCGTCAGGGTGGAGGAAGACGTGCTGCAGGAGGCCTACGTCTACAGATGCCGAAGGATCATCACGGCCCAGTACGTCTGAAGACTGCTGGGACGAAGCGAGGCGCGGGACGAGGGGCGGAGGGAGGCGCGGCGAGACGAGGCATAGAATACTGGGAATGAAATCATGAGACATTATATGCTTTTTCCATCTTTTGGGAATGTGCTCCCAGCTGGTTTTGGTGACACGGACTGATTTTTAATTTTTTTTTCGTTTAGCGTATATTTATTTTTTGGCCGGTTGCGGCGCGGGTGGGGTGTCAGCGACTATTCACTCTTTGCATACTGGAGCTTAATTGTTATGTCGCTTATACAAATAAAGGCGTGTTTCAGGTGTGCTGTGGTGGTCCTCCTTCCTGTGCGACACACACACACACACACACACGGCCTATTTAATAATTATCTAGCCATCAATGTCCTGTCGTTAAGTGGTGCTTTATGTGGCGAAACAGACAATTATGTGTGTGGAATTGTCATTTTCCTGAAACAATAATCAGATTGAATGACTGTCCCAATCTTTAGATAGGCAGCGATCACACTGTGCTGGCAGCGTCTGGAACAGGGAAATAGGATAATTGGATGACAATAATTGCCACTTGTGTTTTAGAAGTGCAGGAGACTCGTTAAGATGGAAAAATGAGATAACGTGGACTAACATTAATTACTGCTTCGTAGATGACTTTGTGCGTTGTGCTGCTCCTCCAAGTTGAGATGCTCAGTCTTCTTCACTTCTAACAACATGCAGGTTTTTTAATTATTCACCAATGTGTTACTATCATTAATTTTCACAGTAATTGTTCTGTTAAGGCTTATCAGTGACCTGTTTTGGCAGCGTGTTGAGGAGAATGTTAGGATTCTGTGGCTGTCCTTCAGCATGTTCGTGTTTCCTCTGCCTATTTCACTGTTTACGTAATGACGGAAAAGGAAATAGTGTTAATACCGATAAGCCCTAAATTACCACTTAGGAGCATCATCACGGCGAGTTCCAGTCGTGCATTCAACATGGGAACGTCGCAGGCTATTAAAACACCCATATGTTCCTGGGAAATGCATAATAAAGATACATTTCTGTCCATTTTATTAAGTTTTCAAACTATGTAAACCGTTGGTGAATCATTATCCGTTGGTGAATTATATTCAAATAAAGGAAAAAAACAAATTATAATCCTTGGTGTGGTTCCAATATCGTCAGCAGCTCGAGCAAAGGTGCCAGATTGTCCCACTCAGCCTCATATATTTACCGATTTTCGACCCCAAAAAATTGTCTCCTGCACCCCAATAACGAGATTCATTTATAGTTATCGTTAAAATCGTTGATTTCTGATGTCTTGGCAATAGTTAAGCGTCAAAAATTGTTAAATACGATGCTCTGAGTACAACAATCTGGCAACGGAGTATACTCGAGGCTCAGTCAACGTTGTCAAATTGTCGTACTCAGCCTCTTATGTTTCCGGCCCAAAAAACTGTCTTCTCCACCCCAACTGGCTTCATGTATCATTAAAATAGTTTATTATTGGTGTTTCTTGGCAATAGTTATGGGTTAGAAACCAGGAAATATGATTCTCTGAGTACAACAATCTGACAGAGGTGAACTCGAGTCTCAGTCACACCGTTGGCAGATTATCGAACAGAGCATCGTATTTACCGGTTTGTGAGCAAAAGCTATTGTAAAAAAAAAAACCAATAATTAACCATTTTAACGATAACTATATATAAAGTCAGTTATTGGGGTCGAGGAGGTAGTTTTTGGGTCGGAAATAGGCAAACAGAGGAGGTTGAGTACGACAATCTGGCGACGTTGCTCAATCTGTGGTTTGCAGTGTTCGTGTGCCCGTGTGAGGAGGTTGTGCACTTGTCAACGCCTCGGTAAGTATACTCAACCCCCTGCAGGCTTTGTATCACCGTAATAAGGGATTTGGGGTTTTGGCATGAGGAAGAAATCGCCAGAAGAGTTTGATCGGTGTGTGGCAGCGTGGCGTGGGCGGCCGCTGCTTCATTCAGACTCGGCCATGAAGTCCCTTGGGGTGGGGCTGGCCGGTGGGGTTAGATGGATATTTTATTTTAAACGCTTCCGCTTCTCACGTCAACTGTTTCCAAAGGCCCAAAATAAGATTAATCGGGTTCTAATGAGTGATTCTATAGTTTCATGGTGCAGACGAAGGGGCAATCTACCACGAGTTATAAATTTACCCCTGGAAATGCCCACAGCTCCTACGTAAGCCATGTTAAAAAAAATGTGTGCTTGGGCGCTGCCAAACCTATCCTTAAATATCGGATCGAGGACAGCCATAGCGGGTGGAGGTCAGGGAGGAAGTGATAATGGTAACCTTGACCACCGATGCCGTAGAAAAGTATGTTGTCACGTGTTCTGGGAATTTATACAAGTCATTGCTAAAAGCGACACATTCATAGCACTATAAGCATTATGTATACAGAATAATATAATAGCAAATAGTAAGTCGCTGAGAGAGGGGGGGGGGGGGGTAGGCCTATTTGGGGTAATGCGGCAGGTTGTGGTGAGGCACGGGGACGGACCCCACCCAAACATACTTCATCATTTGAGTGACTATAGGCCCTGCAGTATTAATCAACCATCAGTGTATTGCTCCTACAATAATTCATATCCAACTGTCATTTATTAGATTTCTTTCTCTTCCCTTCCAGTTTGCCAGACCTTATTTTGCGTATTCTATCCTCAACTTTATACTCTTTATCCTTAATTATGTGTATCTTAGGTGTGTAAGTTACAGTCTTTGCAACTTATAGCATTTTGTATTCTTTCGACTTTACCCATTGAACTGTTTGATAAAAGTAATAGCAGTAAAATGTTTTAAATTACACGGGGAAAGGCTCATACATGCGTAGGTAGGCTATGGCGTGACTCCATCCGCTCTGCCATCAGAGTGTTCGTAAGTTGAAGGTTATGAATCGTTTCCCAATTACTCAGTTAATGGTGGTTAGTTTCCATTGTGTGAAGATATATAGTCTTAATGGTAGTCAAAGAGAGAGAGAGAGAGAGAGAGAGAGAGAGAGAGAGAGAGAGAGAGAGAGAGAGAGAGAGAGAGAGATTACTTCCACTCAATACTTTCACTGTTATGTGATTGTGGTTCTACTATTTTTTTTATATAAATGCCTTATTTCCTAATCAAAGAAGTGACTTATCTTTTGCAGGCCATAAATAAGTTCTTATTCGTAAGCTCAGAATACCGTGGAAATAGTGCTGAAAATGGTAATGTTGAATGAATTCATTTAATGCTTTGTGTCTAAAAAGGCATTTGATTATTATTTAACGCAAGATGTTTGTGGTGCTTAGCAAAGAGCGCAGGTGATCTGTATTCATGGACCTCATTAGAATATGAGGCACTCGCTAGAGCCAGGGCACAAGCGATAACCTTCAAGAAACGAGACACGCGTGCCTCTAGATTAGTGGACATTCAGCACTGGATAATTTCGGAACTATGATCAATACGTTTGTCATCTATTTGAGCTATTTTCAAGTTTTTGTACCACTCGAAATTGCTGTATATCTGACGGACCAGTGGAGGCTGAAAAATCAGTTTCTTTCAAGAAAATGAACTCATGGTTTTATTAATTTGTATTGGAATGTTTCTGAGAAATAGATGTTTAGGAGTTTTCTCTTTGTGAACCTTTTCTTCAGCCCCAGTTTTGCTTGTATGTGATATGTCTCCAGACTGACTACTAGAAATCAATGAGTCCGGCTGCTTTGGTGCGTTGGACTTCAACTTTTGTTTGGTACTCGGATATTGATCCTACTTTACAGTGAAGCAGCGTATTATCTATTGAGTTTTAAAGTTGGATAGCGGAACAATTTTATGTATATATCAAGTATGTTAATATATACATTATTTTCTTTCCTCAGCGGTTTATAGCTTGGAGGTGCTGGGTTGGCGAGCACATTAGGACTCCAGCAAGACGCAAACTGCCATGCACACGCCGCCCCAGCCACCACCACCACCGTTTGAGAGGTAAGGACAGTTTGAAGGTGGGCATAATATCACCTCCTTGGTTACGTTGACCCAATGCTTCCAAGACTTAAGAAAAATTAGGTGTGCTCAACCAAGATCCTGTTTCTTTGAAGTTGTGGATGAACTTAACTGCGAATATTTCTCAGGTTATGCGGTTTTCTCCTCTTTGACAATTATTTAAATATTCACGCTAGATAGTGCATAACTTTAGGGTGATGCGTTGATAACGAATGTTGGGTCTGTCACTTAAGTGGTACGTTAACATATCATATACTTGTAATTTCTCGTGTCTTATGAAATTTTCATATTCCTGGGGAGATTTCCTTTTTTTAGATTTTTTTTCTTTCAGCGCTTCATTACGTGTCATCGCTGGCGTTTGGGATAACTATGCCTACACTTCATTCTGGCGCCGAGTGTTATATATATATATATATATATATATATATATATATATATATATATATATATATATATATATATATATATATATATATATATATATATATATATATATATAATTCACTGCACAGTATGAAGCGTCAGCGAATTAGGTTATTTCATCCCTGTTTTGTCACTTGTCTCATGGCATACATCTCGTAACAGTTGTTTCTTTCCCTTAAACGTTTTTGATAACTTTTTACATTAATATTTCAAAGTAGAGATCCGTTAATTTACATGTTGCTCGTTCTCACGTCTTCCTTTTTTTCTTACTTTATACTATTATTATTATTATTATTATTATTATTATTATTATTATTATTATTATTATTATTGTTATTGTTATTGTTATTATTGTTAATATTATGTTTTATTATTTTTATTATTATTTTTTATTATTTTTTATTATTTTTATTGTTTTTATTAATATTATTATTATTATTATTATTAATATTATTTTTATTGTTTTTATTAATATTATTAATATTATTTTTATTATTATTATTATTATTATCGTTATTATTGTTACTATACCATACTTCTACCACCACTAGTACCACCACTAATACCACCACTACTATAAAGAAAATACCACCACCACCTGCACCGCCACCACTACTACTACTACTACTACCACTGTTACTACAACTACTGCGTCTACTATGACTACTACTGCTGCTGCTGCTGCTGCTGTTGCTCTCTCTCTCTCTCTCTCTCTCTCTCAAACACATTTATCACAACGCCATAGTAATGTGTCCTGTACCCTGCACCTTGGCACTTTCGGAAACGTTCGCTCATAACAGTCAGGATGGCCGAGCGGTCCAAGGCGCTGCGTTCAGGTCGCAGTCCGGTCTTCCGGGCGTGGGTTCGAATCCCACTCCTGACACACTTTTCTTTTTTTATTAATTGTGATGTGAAATGTGAATGTGTCTACAGACGTGCATGTTAACCGATTTAGTAGAAACTGTTGTTGGCAACTCAATCACATTCATAAAGTCCTTATGTTGACTGCTGCACGCGGGGGAGAGCGAAGGTAGAACTTACAGGTGTTTGTGCCGCTGTATTTTGGGACTTAAACAGATGTTATTGATTGATTTGTGAATATTAGCGCTTGAGGAGTCGACACTGTACGAGTGACTGAGCATGTATACCGACTTCCGACATAGAAGTCTTTGCTTTAACTCCAACTTTCTGAAGTTTAATCGGTATGGTGGTGTCACCCTTACCTAGACTGTATTCATCGTTAATTAGGTTTCCTTAGGTTACGCCCTGGAATTAATTCTTTGACTTTATAGACGTTATTTTTTTTATAGACTGGAGATAAATAAATAAAAATCGTGCTTAGACGAGGCTTCGCAGAAGGGCCCTCGGGTATTCGATCTGAATTCATCTCCGTCAGAAACGTCATTAAGTTTAGTTCAGTTTCTTATCCTAACCAATATAGGAACTTGCCCTCAAAGAGTTAGTTTTTCAATTTTCTTGACATACTACAGAATAAAAGAGCTACTGTCGGAGTATCGCCATCGTAGGTGTCTATCTTGTTAGTAGTTGTAGTTAGGATTTTAGTAAATCTACTCCCGTCCATGTGTACACATTTCTCTGATTTGCCAACACCTCCTGCCGGTTAGCAATAGCCAAAAGAAAAATTATATATACTGTGTTCAGCCGCCTTACTGAAGTGAGGGTCTGGCGTGATATGCTGTGAGTACTCACAGCACATCCCAACCTTAGTCACTCCTCATCTTTCAGCATTTGATCAGCTGAACTCCTTAGTCACTGAAGAGTATCATGCATGCAGTGTGTTATCTTAGACTGAGAGTCGAGGCATAACCCACGGATAGCACGGGAAAGGGGTGTTGGTAGTGTTAGTCCTCGACAGGCTTCCCGGGTTTAGGGAGCTTAGCCTTGTGTGAACTCGTTTTCTTTGATGAGGAATTTTAGAAAACTGACATTAAGAGGGAGGACTCGTGTAAGAGAACGAATGTTGAAGGGAAGACTCTCCTGTAAGACAATGAACATGAAGGAGACTCGCCTGGAAGAGAGAATGAACTTTGAAGGGAAGACTCTCCTCCAAATGAGAGTGCATGCAAGACTTACTGTTGTCAGCTGATACAATACCTTTAAATCAGCACGGTTTTGGCATGGGATCGATAACTGTAGAGGGAAATAATAATTGTATAAATTTACTAAAAATAATAAAAATAGCATTTTTGTTGGTTACATTACTGAAATCTGATATTAGTTACAATCATCATCTAGGTACAGTGTAGGTCTGCAGCTGACGCACCGCAACCTTTCATATATATATATATATATATATATATATATATATATATATATATATATATATATATATATATATATATATATCCCGTAATTAATCAGGGACACGCCAGTCTTCATCGAC
>NC_066523.1:20680677-20703177 GCF_024679095.1 Eriocheir sinensis | reverse complement strand
TCTCCTGTTTTTTTTTTCCTCTTTCCCTTCTGCCTCTTCCTTCTCTTCTTCCTCCTCCTCATCATCATCATCTTTCTTGTCCTGGTGCTGTTCCTCTTCCTCTTTCCTCCTCCTCCTCCTCCTCCTCCTCTTGGCCCACTTCCTTCTTTATTTTTCACGTTCTCTTCTTCAAAGTCTTTTTTTTCTTCTCTTAATTCCCCCTCTCCTTCCCGTCCGTGGTGTATGTGGATCCCCCCCACCCCCCCACCCACCCCACCTCTCTCTCTCTCTCTCTCTCTCTCTCTCTCTCTCTCTCTCTCTCTCTCTCTCTCTCTCTCTCTCTCTCTCTCTCTCTCTCTCTCTCTCTCTCTCTCTCTCTCATGCCCCACCGGCGTCCCTAAGAAGCATAATCCAAAGAGGGCGGAATTTGTTGTTTTCGGAGGAGGAGGAAAAGGAGGAGGAGGAGGAGGAGGAGGAGGAGGAGGAGGAGGTGATGAGAAAGCAGAAGAGGGAAATCGAGTAGGGTACAAGAAGAGGAGGTATATGAAGAGAGATTAGGAATTTTCAGAAGAGTAAAAAGAGCAGGAGAAAGAGAGGAGGAAAAAGAGTGCATGTTATATATGAGACATCTAAAAGAAAACAAAGAAGAATCGGATTGATGTTTGTAACGAATAATGTTTAGGAAGCAGTTACGGTTTGATTTTGAGCTTAGGTTAAAATATTTCTTCGTTCATTATTGTATCTTTTGAGTAGGTGAGCAAACTGACCTATTTTATTTTATGTCTGCGTAGACCTTTTTAATGCACTTCGATCCGATATATTTGTCTTCCTTTCTTTAATTGTTTCTCCGTGTATCAATTTTTGTCTTCCTCTCCTTAATTGTTTCTTCATGTATCAATTTTTGTCTTATCTCCTTAATTGTTTCTCCATGTATCAGTTTTTGTCTTCCTCTCCTTAATTGTTTCTCCATGTATCAATTTTTGTCTTCCTCTCCTTAATTATTTCTCCATGTATCAATTTTTGTCTTCCTCTCCTTAATTATTTCTCCATGTATCAATTTTTGTCTTCCTCTCCTTAATTGTTGCTCCATGTATCCCTTTTTATCTTCCTCTCCTTAATTGTTTCTCCATGTATCATTATTTGTCTTCTCCTTAATTGTTTCTCCATGTTATTTGCCTTCCTTTCCTTAATTGTTTCTCCATGTATCATTATTACTATTACATTACCTATCATTACTTCCTTTGTCATCCTTCCCTTCGATCCGTTGCTTGATATTCACTCTTCTCCATCCTCCTCTTCCTCTACCATGCAGTATTCTCCTTCAGACATAGCAGCAACCATTACTTGTTCATATTACGCAACTATTATTGAGATGATTATGCAAACTTCTAATGACAAGAAGGACTGTTGAGTGAGAGATTACCAACTGCAGTGTGTGTGTATGTGTGTTTGTGTGTGTGTGTGTGTTTCCATGTGTGTGTCCGTCCGTCCGTCCGTGTGTCCATAAGGCTCCCCGTGACAGGCTGACAAGTCTTGGTAGATGGTCCGTTCGCTTGGAAAATTGGCTTTCTAATTTCAAGGTCGGGCCTGTTGGGGTGAGATGGGCCGGGGCGGGGCAGGGGTGACGAAAGGTAGGTGGGGTGAGGTTACGAAGGGTGGGGTGGGGTGGGGTGGGGTGGGGCGGGGCTTCAAGAGGTGGGTTGGGGTGGTGGTGGAGTTGGAGGTTGTCTTGGTGGGGACGCAACAGCTGTCATCGTATTTAGATTTAATGGCGACGAGGAAAGCACTAGACATTATTATTATTATTATTATTATTATTATTATTATTATTATTATTATTATTATTATTATTATCATTATTATTATTATTATTATTGTCACCATTATTATTATCATCCTCATTATCGACCTCATTATCCTCGTTGCGGTCTTTATTACATCAATCTTCACCATCTTGCCGTCATCTTAACCATCAGTATCATCACCGAAACCACCATATACCATCACTACCATCATCATCATCACCATCATCGCCATTACCAGCTTACAGTACATTACAGTGGCCATTTCAGTGTTCCCTTAAAATTTCGTCTGTTACAGTTTTCCTTCTTGATTTTTTCCTCTCCTGTTTTCCCTGTATCTTATTAATGGTGGTGGTGGTGGTGGTGGTTTTATTTCTACAAGGTTTGAAGCCACGGTAAGAAAAGTGAAAACAGTGAGACCATTATCAGAGAGAGAGAGAGAGAGAGAGAGAGAGAGAGAGAGAGAGAGAGAGAGAGAGAACCGTAGGGGTGTGGCTCATATAAGGTTTAACAGATAGGAACGAAAAATTGAATTGATTAAACTAGTTGGGAGTGAATGAAAGTGCTCCGCCGTGTGTCCAAGGGGAAGGGAGAGGAGGAGGAGGAGGAGGAGGAGGGGGAGGGAGAGAAAGAGTTGAGAAAGGTGATATTTTTGAGTTCTGAAGCTGCAGTACCTCCACTTTCTCTCTCCATTTGTCTATCTATCTATATACCTATCTATCTATCTATCTATCAGTCTCTCGGGTTGATTGTGAGGTGGATATGAATTGAAAAGTCTCGTCGGGTATTCAGATTGATGGAATGGATGGATGGAAGGATGGAAGGGTGGAGGAAAGGATGGCTGGGTGGCTGGGATGAAGGGAGCGCCGACATGAAAGGAAGAGAGAGAGAGAGAGAGAGAGAGAGAGAGAGAGAGAGAGAGAGAGAGAGAGAGAGAGAGAGAGCGCAGAAAAGCAAAATAAAAAAAAGAAATATGAAAACTGCCGAAATATAAAAAAATATATATCTTGGTTGGACAGAGAGAGAGAGAGAGAGAGTCGTGAATGTTGAGAAGTAAACTGAAATAAAAAAAGGTGAGGGGAAAAATATAACTCGACAAAACCAAGAACTGTAATTTTTTTTTTTTGTGTTGGGGAGAGTTTTGATTTTTTTTTCCCCCAGTAACAAAATAAACAACTCAAGACCAAAAGCATATACCTGTGAATGCATTTATTTCTACGATGTATGTAAGGATGTTCTTATTAGTAGAATGGTGAAGCACCTCTCCTACATCCCTTCCCTCTTGCACCGCCTATCCTACACCCTCTCCCATCCTCCCCGTAGCAGGAGATTATAAGGAATGAGTGTGTGCAGGAGGAGTGAGGACAGTGAGCATAATATGGGAGACTGGAGAGTGATGAGGGACAGATAAGGTGACGGTCTGCCCTGGATGACGGCCAAAACAAGGCTGGACGGCAGGAATCTGGGGTGCGAGAGAGAGAGAGAGAGAGAGAGAGAGAGAGAGAGAGAGAGAGAGAGAGAGAGAGAGAGAGAGAGAGAGAGAATATCCGGTGTAGTAGAGCATGCTAAAAATTGTAAAAAAAAGTAGTCAAATTGCACCATTATATCAGAGAAAGGGAGAGGCTGTAGACCCGTTGAGAGTTAAAGATTGCGTTGGGATGGAGAGGGAAGAATCAAATCAACGAGTGACGAAAAGTATTGGTTGATGTCTGAACGTATTGACATAGAACAGTGATAACAGATACAAAGAATGACATGAATCACATATAGTTTAGTTTCGTTAGTTAAATTGTTTTCACTTTTTTTTTCAACCTTATATGCTGATGGAGCCTTAATGACCCGCGGGATGGCCCATTTTTCTTCACTTTTTTCCCTTTTCCTCCCTTTCCTACTCTTCTATTTATTCCCAAAGATCAAGAAGGCAATAATTAGGTATTCTTCTTCCTTATTCATGCTTGGTACATAATAAAAGACATGGATAAGTAAAGAAAACACTAAAACACACATATTGATCCGCGAGATATCCCATTTTTCTTCACTTTTTTCCCTTTTCCTCCCTTTCCTACTCTTCTGTTTATTCCCAAAGATCAAGAAGGCAATAATTAGGCAGTCTTTTTCTTTATTCAGGCTTGGTACATAATAAAAGACATGGATAAGTAAAGAAAACACTAAAACACACACATTGATCCGCGAGATATCCCATTTTTCTTCATTAACACGAGATAAAGAAGACATTGGAGGCGCCTAAGATGCCAAAACAGATCACGAAGAAGTATAAAGGCATGAGTGGACGACCAGGCTTGAGGTTGTTGAAGGTGGCAAAGCTAGATGAACATTTACAGATATTCAGATACATGGGGCAGATATCAGGTATAAGGACGTGTGTGAGAACGATTTTGAGTAGCTCTCGCAACCCCCCCCACACACACTCCTCCCCCCCCAAAAAAAGAAAAAAATCGTTCAGCATAAAAATTACTTGAGCTTGACCTTTGACATACTTAGGCACTATCATAATCATCAGCAGCATCATTGACACGCCCTTGCAAGCATCTGTAGTCTATGTAGGTTGGGTCACTCTGCATTGATTTCTGGCTGGTCCTTCCTGCTCCAGAAGACGGCTAGGAGGTGGTGCTGCTAACATCTTCTGTCCGAGGGTAGCCGTGTGTGCTCTGATATAGTCTGTCACACACACACACACACACACACACACAGAGAGAGAGAGAGAGAGAGAGAGAGAGAGAGAGAGAGAGAGAGAGAGAGAGAGCACCAATTTAAGGAAAGTGCCCAGCGAACTCCACTCTACCCGGGAATCGAACGCGGGACCTCTAGGTTGTAGGGCGAGCTTGCTGTGTGTGTGTGTGTGTGTGTGTGTGTGTGTGCATTCGTCCTCTGAGCAATCCGTCCACGTGTGTTGTCCTCCGTCTTAATGAGTTTGAGGGATGGAGGAAAGGAGGGAGGTAGATAGGAGAGGGAAGGGGGGACGTTAGACAGAGGGGGTGAGCAAGGGAGAAGCAGAAAGGAAGGAGAGGGACAGAGAGGGAAGGAGGGATGAAGGGAGAGGAGAAGAGGAGGAGGAGGAGGAGGAAGGAAGGAGGCGGTGTTCACAGAGGAGAGGAGGAGGAAGGGGAGGATGACGTGATGGTGGCGTGCTGGCGGTCGTGAGCAGGAAGGAGGAGGAGGAGGAGGAGGAGGAGGAAGAAAAGAAGAATGATGATAATTGAGGTAAAGAATACGAGAAGATGAAGATGGTGAGGATGTTGAGAAAGAATAAGAAAAAAAAGGAAAAAAAAACACGAAGCAGAGAGAAAAATAAAGAGCAAGAAGAGGAAAAAGGAAGAAGGAAGTTGGAGAGTAGGAGGAAAGAGGGTGGAGGGAGGGGGTCAGCGCGCCCTTACAAAAGCACCTTCAAAAAAGAAACACAATATTGTCGTCGAAAAAAAATATATAGATCACGGGCGCGATAACTATAAAAAAGAAAAGGTGACGTTCTGAGCGTATGACCTCAAGACCACAATGGCCGTGTGTGTGTGTGTGTGTGTGTGTGTGTGTGTGTGTGTGTCCTACTCCTTTTTCTTTTCTCCCGCTGTATGTCTTTTTTTTTTTTTCCTTGCCGTTTCTATTGTGTGTGTGTGTGTGTGTGTGTGTGTGTGTGTGTGTGTGTCCTGTTTGTGGAGAGAGAGAGAGAGAGAGAGAGAGAGAGAGAGAGAGAGAGAGAGAGAGAGAGAGAGAGAGAGAGAGAGAGAGAGAGAGAGAGAGAGAGATTGAAGTATAAGTAGATAGTGGGGAAGAAAAATGAGCATGAGGAAGACAGAGAGAGAGAGAGAGAGAGAGAGAGAGAGAGAGAGAGAGAGAGAGAGAGAGAGAGAGAGAGAGAGGCCTTGCCCCTCCACGTGGTCAGCCAGCATGTGCCAGTCAGTCATGGCCGGCCACTTAAAGCTTTCATTCACAACAGACAGGAGTAAACAGCAGCCTCGGGGGAGAGAGAGAGAGAGAGAGAGAGAGAGAGAGAGAGAGAGAGAGAGAGAGAGAGAGAGAGACGGGTGGGTGGGGTGGGGATCATTAGCAGACGTAGCAATGATGAAGGGAACATTCCTACTTCCATTATCATCTTCACCATCACCACTATCATGCACATCGCCATCATCACCATTAACCCTGCCATCACTACCACTATTCAATATTTTCTCCTGTCTCCAATGTCACTGCCAACACTTGTCACTACTGCTATCATCAACAACTAAGTTCAATAGAAGTGACATCTACTGCATTATCATCATCATCAGGAACGATCAGCATCACAGAACACAAACTAACACACGCACACACCGTCACCATTCTCACCATCGCTAACATTTAAGTAATTAATGTAACTACCTCCTCAATTATGAATGCCCCGAGTTAGCACTGTTACCACCACCACCACTATCACCATCACCACTGCCATCACTACTACTACTACTACTACTACTACTAATAATAATAATAATAATAATAACGTATGTCTTTCTTTAATACTTCAGTCAAAATCACTTTCAGCACCATCACCACCCCTGTCTCACCACCACAGTCACCTGCAGATCAGTAAATAGATGAACACTAAAAATATCCTAAACATATGTATCGACCACCATCACCACCACCACCATCACCCTCGCAGCAGCCCCCCAGACCCCACCCTAGCCCACCAGCCCGGGCGGGAGTCACGCTGAAAACAACAATGCCGCAGTTTCCATGGGTTCAAGGGCGTGCGTACTGATTCAGGAGGGACAGGAGGGGTAGGTGAACTAGGGTGGCGGGGAGGGAGGGGTGGAGGGCTAGAGGGAAGGAAGGCTAGGAAGGAGGGAGGCTAGGGTTAGGGATGAATGCACGGAGGAGTGAAAAAAAGGAAGGTGAGGGAGGAAAGGAGGAAGGTAGCAAGAGGAGCGGGACAGAGGTAGGTTAGAAAAGAGAAGTGCATGGACGGGAGACAAAAAGGAAGGTGAGAGAAGGATGTAGACTCGTAGAGGGTAACAAGGAGAGCGGGAGAGAGGTAAGGAAGGTTAGGAAGGTTAGAGAGATGAATGCATTAACGGGAGACAAAAAGGAAAACAAGGGAAGGAAGGGAAGGAGGAAGGCTGCAAGGAGGGAGGGCGGGGTAGAGAGAGGTAAAGAGAGTTAAGGAGAAAGGGAGGTTATGGAGGTTGATGATGAGAGATGTATATTGGTGTGCTTTATTTTGTATTCTTTTCATGATGTTATTATAGACATATTTTGTACCTAGATTGGTGCTTTTGTTATAAATAATCACCGAATGACTCTGAAAAAATAAGTTTAGCAGGGATTGCTTGCATGTGCAAGGGTAATTCAGTGTTGAAGGAAATACTAATAAATTAACAGCCAACTGTGACTTATTTAGATGATGTTTTTTTTCTGCAGTTTCCATTTGAGGATGATGCAAACTTACGACGATGTTAAAAAGGAGTGACTGGGGATGATTGTGTGTCAATTCGAAGGTTTGATTATTAGCACTGGAGAGAAAGGAAGGTGGATTTAACAGGCACAGCGGGGTAGGGGGCGAGAGGGGGTGAGGGGAGGGAAGGGTAACAATGAGAGCCTAAAGAGAGTTCCATTACGGGCAGTGCTTGTAGAGGTGCGGCCGACCAGCGGCAAGCGTTGCACCCCGCCCCTCCCATGCATCACACGGAGACTCGCCCGCTGCCGCTGCTCATGAAAAATAACCTGCCGTGGCGAGAGGCTTGGCGGACATGGCAGGAGGGGGGCTAGGAATGGAGGGAGAGGGTATCGGACAGGCGGAGATAGGCGTGGTGCACCGCCCGCTGCCTCGCCACCACCCTTGATGAACACCGCCGTCCGCCTCTTGAGCGACGCCCGGCTATGGAAACTCGGCTGTGCAATTAGTGATGTGGCGGGGAAAGTTACGAGTCTGACCCAGTAAGCAGAACACGTTTATGAGCCGACGAACGGCGCCCGGGGTCATGAAAGCTGTTTGGCGCGTCGGCCCTGTGCGGCGAAGACACTCGCTCGCTTGATTGCATTTTATAGCCGCACGTGGTCCCCGGCAGATAGAAGAAACATAGAGGCAGGAAGTAAAAGACATGGAAATATTTAATACACTCTTTTTCTTCATTTTAATATCCTCTTTTTATTTTTCGTCTGATTATTTTTCTTGTTCTTGTTTAACTTTCCGTTTTCTTATTCTTTTCCTTCTTCTTTTTCTTCTTCTTCTTGACTTCTTCTTGACTTCTTCTTCTTCTTCTTCTTCTTAACGATTTCTTCTTCTTAGCGAAAAAAATCTTGGTTCCGTTTCTTTTACTGTAAAATAAATAAAAATAAAAATACCGGCCACAACCATAAAGAATAAACTAAATAAAGAGAACACGTCGGTTACTCTATATAACTTGCTTTACACCGTTTGCAAATTACTTCATATTCTGGGGGGTAGTATTAACTTTATTTTTACCATTATAACCAGACCGGGTTCTAAAACTGAAAAAGCTGAACCGGAGAAGCATAAACTTTAAACAAAATACAGGAGAAAAGACTCTTGTTACTATTCTTTTCTCGCCTCCTTACGTCTTTGAACACCCTACCGTTTTCTCCCCTCTCTCCCATAAATATCGGCGGTGAAGCACTTAGCGGTAGGCGTGTGTTTACGAGACACGCCCCGAGGAACCTGTCAGTCTAATGCCTTGCCGCGGCCTCAGCTCTCGGTGCCGGCGTCCATATATGTCACAGCCTTGATGAGTGCCCGGCGCAGACCACTTTGTATCCGCCTCATGCGCCGGGCTCGCTCTGACGTAACCTCTGCCCTCGCAACACCTTTCGTCAGTATAGTATTTACTCTCTGTACCTGAAGAAAGTACTGACTCCGTGCCGGGAAAAGGAGGACTGGTGCTGATGATGTATACCTTTAGAATCGAAATACCGTAAGACATTTTATCTATTCGTCTAGGTAAAAAATAGTCATTCTGTAAGGGAAGAAAATGCATATCTTGACTCACATGCCATCACAATCCATCGTGGCATTATTACATAGACAATAAATTTATTCCCAGATGGAAAAATAAATTTACGCAGATTGTATTATTCTTTCCCACAATCTACTACATTATACTTTTAACTAGTGTACTAAATGAAGAGATAATTTAATGTATGATCATGATGCTATCTATCTCAAAACCATACTCGTGTGAAGGGAATTGAACACTTTCGGGATAGACTCGTAGCCTCTGAGCCGCACCAGCAGTTTATTTTATCGCTGTGTTAAGTCTGAGCTCTGTGCAGCCTCTCGGGACTTTGCTGTCTTTACTAAACCATGTGAGGTCTGTAAACACACTCGGATAATTCCTCCATTGCAGTCCATTTGCCAAACTAATTAAAACTCTTTGCTTCCGTCGAAAAGATATATATATAAATGCGAAGGAGATAAATTAAATGGTATGTGATCACTGAACCTTCCGCCTTCTGTAATCTTAACCTAATATAAACTTATGCATTTCCTGTTATAGAGAACTGAAAATGAAGCTTATTAGAGAACCTTATATATTATCAAGCCACATTACAACCCCGCAGTGGACAGAGGGCGAGAAATAATTAGGAATCAGTCTTCAAAGAGCATGGTAGGTATTTCTCCCTTCCGGTACCTGATCAAACGCAAACAGGACTCCCATGCAGCCAGTTCGTTAATTACCTTTGGCGATCGGTCTCTGTAGTAGGCGTGATGGGTTGGGTCTTAAGGTCGTATTCTTAAACATTATGGCTCCCAGGCACATAAATTTGACAAGGCTTTCGTTGGAGTTTGGGGCATTTCCAGGGGTAGTTTTATGACCTGGATGGTAGTTTGGCCCTTCTTCTCTACCGTGAACCTAAAGAAACACTCATTAGAACCCGATTACTCTCCTTTTTGGCCTTTGGAAATAGTCGTTGTGAGAGTTAAAAGCGTCTAAGAATTCCTGCCTTACTCCCACGAATGGAAAAGATGCTAGTCCAATTTGCCTTCCCCTTCGAGTCACCCTCAGAGCATCAGACTCAGAATTGATGGATAGCTGTACACGCCGCCCTTGCTTCGTTCTGCGCGCTGCGTGTTCCCCCAAAAATATATAAAACGGATAAAATAGTACATGTATTTCTCTATGTGCTGTCGAGTAAGTGTATCATGCCCAGCGAAAGTGTCCACTCCTATGTACTCTATTCAGGAGCAGTGATTAGCGGGCTTTTTTTTTCATTATTGTTTTCCTTTCTTTTACGCCCTTGAACTGTCTCCTCTGCTGTAAAAAAAAATAGCACGAAAGACCAGGAGGAAAAGGGACGATAAAACTGTGAAAAGGAGGAAAACGAGGAATAAGGGAAAGTACACACAAAAAAGATAAGAATAGGGGATTGGTAGAACGCATGAGAGAGAGAGAGAGAGAGAGAGAGAGAGAGAGAGAGAGAGAGAGAGAGAGAGAGAGAGAGAGAGAGAGAGAGAGAGAGAGAGAGAGAGAGAGAGAGAATAATGTAGGAACGGAGGTGTGTATGGAGGGCGAGCAGGTCTGATGGGTCGTGTAGGGCGTGGCGCGTGGGGGGCGGGGGCGGGGCGGCAGGTGAATAATCCGGAGGCAGCACGACGAGGGGAAGGGCGAACACCTGCCTGACGGAGGGGAGTTAAGTGGTCTCGCTGGCTCCCCTCCTCTGTCTCTTCCTCCTCCTCCTCCTCCTCCTGGTTTCACGTCCTCGTCGTCCTCCTCCTCCTCCTCCTCTGTCTTCTCCTTTCGTCCTCGTCCTTCGTCTTCTTCTTTTTCGTCTTCCTCTTCTTCTTCTTTGTCATCCTTTTTTTTCTTCTTCTTATTATTTTTCTTCTTCTTCATCTTCTTCTTCTTCTTCTTCTTCTTCTTCTTCTTCCTCTTCTTCTTCTTCTTCTTCTTCTTCTTCTTCTTCTTCTTCTTCTTCTTCTTCTTTCCGTCCTTCTCCTCCTCCTAAGAGTGTCTTGGTTTTGAGTTTGTGAGGCATTAAGTACTTCTTATTTTTACTGTGCTGCATTAAAACAACAGCCACTCAAACAAGTCAGTCAGTCACTCAGCCAAACGTATGTCAGTCAGCCAGTCGTTCATCACGCACCATAGCAAAGTAGAATATATTATCTGAAAGGAACTTTTAATATATAATAAGTCACTGAAATGTATGTTTTTTTCATGCTTTTCATTGCTTGTTAGGTTACTTAGCATAGCAAAGTTCAACTGTTTTATTTGCATTCCCTTCCGTGAGATGGAGGAAGGAGGTCTCGCACACTACGAATACATTTTTGTCAGCGTGTTTCGCGGCGGGGATCCATCTTTGAAAAGCTCCGATAAATAGCAAGTGTTTGTGAAGGTATCTTGTAACATATTCTCACGCAGACCCGTCCTGATCCAAGCCGCCCCGCAGGAAATGTTGAGCTCGGCCCCCTGCGTATGGCATCCCGGCGGCGGCTTGTGCTGAGGCGGCCGTGCCGTGCATGCGATGCGTAGCGGCCTGTGGGTTTGGACCGGCAGCAAGACATCGGAAATAATGTTGAACCAGACAACAAATGTTCGTTTTGGCGCGTGACAACCTTGTGATCACAATCGCTGAACATCTAAGGGCTCAGTCGGGTGCACAGAGAACACAGGAAATACCTCTGTTGTGTAAGCAGTCAAGTTTTACCATTACTTCATTTATAAGGTCCGCCGCGGGTGCCCACTCGCCATGGGAAGGACAAAACAGTGACTCAAATTAATGCTCAGGACACGGGGGTGAGGAGAATGCTAAACACTAGCCGCAAATCACTTACTGGTATCCTCTGATGATGTATTTCCCAACAACATTTAGTTGGTGTAGTACAAAAGTGATCGTCTTGGTAGGTGATAAGCGAACTAGATCCGCATACAACACCCGCAGTTTTTAGCACAAAATGAGGAAGAGTTAATTGCGTCCTCCGGCCAAATGTCAGAAAAAAAAAAAAATGGTGTGGCTACTCGGACTTCCCCCGACGCCATTTTTTGTCTGTTTTTGTCTGACTGCACTCACATCCCTTTATTTATAGCCTTACCATAACTTACAAGTATTTATTAACTCCTTTCCTTACACCTCCCTCCCTCCCTCATAAATAATAATAATAAATGGATGAATTCCCTTTCATTTGATTAATCTTTTCCCGACAGTCTTTCTGGGGGTGCCTCGCGCTGTGCCAGTATACGAAGGAATAAAGCAGCTAGGTGGCTTGCTAGGTGGGGCCCCGTGAATGACACCCACGACTGGAGGTGACACGTGACCTGCCTCCCTTCACCCTCCTCGGCAGGGAAGGAGAGGGGCGAGGAGGAAGGTCTGGAAGTGGCGCTGCGAGGCTGTTGGGTCAGAGGGAAGGTAGGTTTGGGGTGTGGGAGACCGATGGGCTGTCTATATACGTACATATTACGGTACATTGATCTTTTATTGAGTTATGTCGCCGGATTTCAAAGATTTTTCTCATTGTATTACGTAATTCTGCAGAAGAATCACCATCACCGGATATTCGTGCCGATAAATGAGTCAAGTACAGGTCAGCGTAGTACCGAAGTCTGTGATCTTACTCCATTCCTTCAGCTTATCCTCTGGAGGGAGTCGCGGTGGTGTGCTGACTGCTTGTCGGCGCCACCCGCGAACCTTTTGACCCGACGCACATGGGGTTGAATATTCGTCAAGGTGGACACTGACACTCGCCCAGCACGTCTGTTCGTCCGGCCTTTTGTTGTGGTGAGATCGGTTCGGTGGCAGCTTGGGGACTGACTTGAGTTTTGAAGACTAAGAATTTCCACCTTTTACAAGATTAGAGGCAAAGAAGTGGAGTTAAAAATAATTAAAATATTACTTACAGTGCACATGGATGTACATATATCCCTAAAACTTGGTGTTTGGGTTCGGTCAAACACGTGTACGATTTCTTGTTTTGTCTGTGTGAACATGCGTGGAAAGATAATTGGTTTCTTTCACAGGAGAGAAATATTCATATTCTCTTTATTCCGGTACCCATGCACACTGTAATAATAAAATTTATCCACCTCATGTTAAGCGGCGCGGCTCAACGATAATCATTAGGGCTTGGAGTCTATTCCACGGCTGAAACGGTTTTTAATTTGTCCGGTTCATGGGGAGCAGGGCTGGTGCGGGGCGAGAGGGGGATGCACACAGGCTTCGGAGTGGTCCCACACTGAAAGTTGGAACCAAAAGAGTTTGTCCAGAAGCTTATCTGCATCCCTTATAATTTATCTATGACGAAGAAGCAAGGCGTAAAGTTATGGCTAGATTATATTTCCCTATTGCACTTCAACGGCAAGGAACGTGTCTGGCAGGCTTTGCACGAACGTATTAGTGACAAGATGTTGAAAAGTAACTTCTTGGTGCGGTGAAGCACTTTCGCCGTGCCCTGCTGCCACACCCGGAGCTGGGCAAGTGAGGCGGAGGGTGAGACAGCCGTGGCGGGTTGGCGGAGGGAGTATAAGCGAAGCATTGGGGAGAGTGGGTGTGCCTGGGGTCGGGTTGGGTCACTGGGTCAGTGATTTGTCAGGGTGAGGGGAGGTGAAGGGAGTGATTGGTGGTGCTTTTCTTGGCTCTCCTCTCCTCTCTCGGCTCACCTGCTCCCGCCAGGCCTCTCCTCTTCCTCCTACATTATCACATGTCCTTTCTTCTACCTTCCCTCCTTTTTTCCACCTTTTCTGCCTTTTTGCCACTTTTCCTTTACACTCCATGTCGCCCAGACTTTCCACCCTCCGCTTTTCACAGACAGTTGTTAATAATAGAATTCTAGGGCAAGCGTGTTCAGGTGGGCGGGCGTAAGGTGACGTGGGAGGGCGTTGTCGAGCCCGGGATGGCGAGATACTAAATCCAGCGCCAATGCCGGCCATTAATACCTGCCAGGAATAGCATACGCTGACAGAAAGATCAGGTGGTGGTGGCTAATTGTACCTGCTGTGTTGTATTTTAGGGCTCGCTCTCTCCTCTTGTCTCATTCAGTGAGCTAAAAATCTAATCTTAAATCGTGTCAAGACGTCTTACTCCTCATGCCTCGTCTGTTTTAGGAAGAAAAATTACATGTTTTCTTCCCCCTTCACTTCTAGGACTCTCGCGTCTCCTTTCATCGTTTCCATCAGTGAAGTAAAAATAATAATGCCAGGTCTTCTTAATTTACTTTCCCTCTTTCCCTACACCTGACTATAACTTCTTTCCTTCCCCTCCCTTCGTCCTTCTCTCTCCTTTCACATACTTCCTCTTCTTCAGTGAATACCTCAGCTCCTTTAACTCTTCTTTCTTCCTTGCACTCAGCTATACACTTTACCCTCTTTCTCTCCCCGCCTCACCCTTCAGTGCTGGGCAATTAATTAACCACTTTGTTTAAAGAAGTTATTGTGGATCGCTGGCAATGGCGTGTTCTGCGGAAGCACCTTTAATGAACAAGTGGGGAAGTGGGAAGTGGGGAAAGTGGGGGTTACAGGTGGCGATCTTCAAAAATTCCTCCCTTGGGTAGCCTACCACACATTTGCAGAGGAGTATATAATGAAGTAGTTGAAGTATTCTGTTAACCCGCACAGAGGTAGATGGGAACCCAGCCATTTCATAAAGAACTTGTCAAGGAGTGTGTGTCAAGGTATATTTGGACATGCCAATTATTTTCCGAGTTATTATTGAAAGGCGCAGACGGTTAGATATTTTCAAGGTATTGTCTATCTTCTTATATGATAAATCTGGTTCGTCTCATGCAGGGGTGTGGAGTCGGAGTCGGTGGAGTCGGCTACTTTTGGCCGGAGTCGGAGTCGGAGTCGGAGTCGAAGTCGAAGTCGAAGTCGAAGTCGAAGTCGAAGCCGGAGTCGGAAAATTTTGACTCCGACTCCACACCCCTGGTCTCATGCTTTGTGAATAGGAAAGCCCCGTTGGATTTTTATTTATTCATTTCCAACTCCATATATATCCCAGCACGTCGAGGAAAAGTTGTGCTCGTTTCTCGGTTTGTTTGCCTTTCGGAGCACGTGTCTATTCATGCCATATTCAACACCTATTTTTGTAACCTTCGTTGTTACTTTTTTCTACACCACTTTGGGCATATTGATGGAGCGTGCACTCTTCTATTCAGTTACTTTTTACTCGTAAGTTTTTGTCCCTGGTGTAGCTTCGGTGCTTTATTTATGCCGCCGGGAAGAGTTTTGGCACGCGCTCCGTTTTCTTTGCGCAAGTCTGACACTTTTTTGTGCGTGTGTTTGCGTCCTTTGCAACATTACTGGTGGAGTGTGTTTTGTTGTTTCTTGTTTTTATAAATGAATCCGTGGCTGCGAGTGCAAGAGTTTAATTCTATCCCCCTTCCTTCCCATACCCCACCACACCCCCAAAAACGAGGGAATAGAATAGTCAGACCACAAAATGACCTAACCGAGCCGAGCAGAGGCGAGTCGGAAGCTGTTTGTTGCCTAGTGTTTGGAGCTCAGCATCAGAAGCACCAGCAGCACCAGCACTCCCTCCCCTTCCCCCCCTACCCCCACCAGTAGCGGCGGCAGTCCAGCATCCCGAAGCTACAACAGCACCACGCCTATGAATAAAACGTGAGGCCGCGAGGTGCGTGGCGGGGCGTGCGGGCTGGGGTGACTGTTGTCTTGTCAGTCGCAGGGCCTCGCCGCGTCAGTCAGCGGCTCGCGGGAGGGGGTCGACCATCCCACAGCAGCGGCCTGTCTCCTCTATTTTGCATGGCCCCCGCCCCCCTCCCTCCCTCCCTCCCCTCTCTCCCACACCACCTTTACCTCCAGCTTCACCTCCCACGCCTCCACTTGATGGTAGGGGGTGTATAGGTGCTTTGGGTGGCGTACTCCCGCGAATGCTTTAGGAATGGAGGTGTGTGTGTCTGTGGAGGGGGGGGGGGGTAAGGGAGGTGTGTGTGTGTGTGTGTGTGTGTGTGTGTGTGTGTGTGTGTGTGTGTGTGTGTTTTATGTGATATCTCAGCCGTTCGTTTCTTTTTTTTTTTTATACGAAACTTGTCCATGCTCTGTAATTTTCGCTGTAGTTGTCATTCTTTCCGCTCTTTTCTCGTATTCGTTGGCCTCGCAGTTTTTCCTCTCGTCTTTCAACTCCTACTCTTTTACATTTTATTTTATTTTCTCCCCCTTTTTTCAGCGCTTTCAGAGTTCACTACGAATTGCAAACTGATTCAGGACACTTCGCTTCATTGTGCTCGTATACAATGTGCTGGCGTGCATGAGGGAGGATGTGTTGCGATGGCATGGTGACCGACTTCTGGTGTTGCGCAGTGTGTGGTGTGTTGAAAGGCTGTGTTGTGTTGCTCCAGGTGTGTTGAATGGGCTGTTGCTGTCCGCGGTAGTGCCATTTGTGGTGTGTTGCCCCGTGTATTGTGAATGGGATATCGTGCTGCTATCGGCAATGTGCAAGTTGGTGGTACGTCATGTGCGAGAGGTCGTTGAGTCGTCCGTGATGGGTGAGATGATGGTATATATTACTTTCCGTGTTACATTGAAATACGGTGTTACGTTAATTGAGAGAACTGATGTAACTGATAAAATGAAGCAAAGTTGCCAGATTGTCTTACTCAGCCTCTTATATTTACCGACTTCCGACCCCAAAAACTGTCTCGTGGACCCCAATAAGGAGATTCACTTCAAATTATCGTTAAAATAGTTAATTCCTGATGTTTCTTGGCAATAGTTAGGCGTCAGAAGCCGACAAATACTATGGTCTGAGTACGACAATCTGGCAACGGTGAAATGAAGACTTTGTACAAGACCGTCAGTCGTCACAGTGGAAGATAATGTGTATATTAAGTTTAGGCCCGTATCTCAGACTCTTCGGCTCGCAACAAATATTTCACAAGTCCACAAAGGAGTTTAGTCGGAGTTCTCATGACTGTTTTTCACATTCAAGAAGCAAAAGCCTTGTCAAACTATCACTAGGTTCATAAAACTACCCATGGAAATACCCACAGCCTCTACGAAAGCCTTAGCAGCTGTTGGTATGCAAGTTCCGAAATGTTTGAGTTACGGGCCTTATTAGTCTTTGCGAGGGATGGTAATAATGACGGACGATGAAGAGCTCTATCTGGGCTCGCTGAAAGGGGATACATCTTTGACACTATAAACTCCGTAGTGAAAACAGCAAAGCCCATATTCCCTAAGCATTTCCGGGTTTACACACACGCATTTCATAAGGCTTTGGGAGGGGTTGGCTTTTACACACCCACGTTTCTTAAGGCTTTGGCAGATGTTGAGTATTTCCATGGGTAGTTTTATGAGCCGAGTGATAGTTGGGCAAGGCTACTGCGCCGTGATTTTTTTATTTATTTATATTTTTTTTACAGCAAAGGAGACAACACAAGGGCACAAAAAAAAGGAAACAATAATAAAAAAGCCCGCTAATCGCTGCTCCTGTAAAGAATCCGAAGAGGTGGCCGAAAGAGCAGTAAATTACGTGAAAAACTGATGAGGACTTGACTACTCTTTGTGGCCTTGTGAAATAATGCTGTGAGAGCCGAAAGCGTCAGAGAGTAAGGCCCAGGACTTCAATCTCTCCGAACAATAGTCGTCGTTAGCACACTCTGTACTCTCTCTGTGGCAGCCCTCAACACCCTCCCCTGACCCCCCCTCCACCGAGTATCTGGTTGCTGCTCGTAAAAGTTGTCGTACATACATGCGATTGGGTGATTAAATAACATAAAAAGCCACATTACCAAGACCGCCACCTCACAAATCGCTCGCTACTCGTGCCTCTAAACTACTTCTGCCTGAATGCCTTCCACTTAAAAGAAGTTAATAGATGTTTTTGTAGAGTGCCCAACTTATAATTACGTTGTGTATCAGTGTTTTTACTAGACATAGTTTCGTTCTTTTTTTTCTGTAAGACTTAAACACAGGGCGGATCATGTGTTCGTTATAGAGCGAGTGTTATTGCCGATGCTGGATGATAAAGGATGATTTGCGAGTACTTTTGCCACACTGAACGATATAACCAGAAAATAATAGTCCGAGGGTTATCGTAAAGCTAAAATTCTAAGTATACAGAGGCAAAACTTATATGTGGGTAGTACAGTTAAAAAAAAATACTACATCCACCCAACATTTGCAGATAAAAGCTAGAAGATTAAAAAAGATTACGGAAAAGTAGTTGTTTATCTCCCACGTAAAGGTTAGAGGTGGAAGAGCTTGCTATTTACCTGAGTTACATGGTACGGTCTCAATTAGCGTCCTTACCTTAATGATCTTGACCCCTACCCCCTCCACCTGCCGCGAGCGTTCCCTCTCTCCGCCCCTTCTTCCTTTACTCCCTTGCCTCTAATTCATGCCCTTTTCTTCCCTCCTTTCCTCTTCTGTTCCTTCCTCTTGCCTCCATGCCCCGTTACTTACTTCCTCAATATGCCCTTCTCTCTCCCCTTTTTCCTCGTCATTCACCTTCCTGCCTCTCCTCTTCCATAGCTTTTTCTCCTATCTTTCCTTTTTTTTACTCCTGTTTCTGTCCCTTCGCTCCGGGGTCCCGTTACTTACTTCCTCACTATGCCCTTCTTTCCCCTTTTTCCTTGTCATTCACCTTCCTGCCTCTCTTCTTCCATAGTTTTTTCTCCTATCTTTCCTTTTTTTTACTCCTGTTTCTCTCCCTTCGCCCCGGTCCTTACCTTTCAAGTATCAACATTTGTAAGTCTACATTCTTCTTGGTCTTCGTCTCTCCGCTTCATTATCTTTATTTCTCTTTCAATTTCCCTTCCCTTACCTGGTCACCTTCCTTCCATTCCTCTCTCTCCCTCTAATTACTCTTTCCATCCACCTCGTTCTCGTCCGTGCCCTTCTGTCCCTTGCTCTCCTCTCCTCCTCCCTTCCCTTGCCATCCCTTATTCGACCCTCATACTCCTTAACCCTCCTCACTTCTTCCCTATCTCCACTCCCTCTTTCCCTCCCTTCCCCCTTCCCTCTCTCCCGTACCCCTTTTCCTTGCCCTCCTTCCCCTCATGCTATCCTTCCTCCGCATCCTTCTTTTCTCCTTGTTTACTTTCCCCTTCCTCTCCTCATCTTTTTCAACCCACCTCCATCCTCTACCTCGCTCCTCCTCTCTCCCCCTCCGTCCTTGGCTGAGTGTTGGCCTCGGTCCGTGTCTGTCAAGGTGTTCCTCAAGGTCTGTGTGTGAACCCAAGTGTTCCTTGCACGCACGCACACACCCCTCACCCCTCGCTCCCTCCCTCAATACAGCATCCCGTCATCTTCCTATTAGCCAAACGTGATATCCCGTAAATATTGTGTGTGGGTGGGTGGGTGGGGGGGGGTGGAAGGTTATGTGTTGTGTTGTGTGTGTGTGTGTGTGTGTGTGTGTGTGTGTGTGTGTGTGTGTGTGTGTGTGTGTGTGTTGTTTTGTGCTGTGCTGTTCTGTGTTGTTGCGTTGTGTTGTGTGTGTGTGTGTGTGTGTGTGTGTGTGTGTGTGTGTGTGTGTGTGTGTGTGTTGTTTTGTGCTGTGCTGTTCTGTGTTGTTGCGTTGTGTTGTGTTGTGTGTGTGTGGTGTGTGTGTGTGTGTGTGTGTGTGTGTGTGTGTGTGTGCTCGCTCGCGTCTCCCCCCACCCTCCCCTCCCCTGCGCTACAGCCATGTGACAGAAGAATAGGAGAAAGTGTGCTTCGGCGGTATGGTTGCGCAGATAGAGTAGAGGTGACAATGTTGATGCGGGAGATAAGTGACTGAAGTTGATGGGAGAGGGAGACTGAAGAGTTTGTCGAGGAGTTTGTCATAACACAGATGGCAGTCAGGAATGCGAGGGAAGCGAAAGATCAAACTATTGTCTTGTGGGAGGAATATACAAAGGTTAAACTCAACGAAACGGCGTAACGGGTTCTTAGGATAGTGACTTTTAACATTCTCTTTGTAGGCAGGGAAGGACATCTAAATTCGACTTCACACACTATGTAAAATTACCAAGAAAGAACTGTTCCATTGTTTTATGTACTACTTGCACATGTGACACCTAGTGAATGGTTCCATGACATGTGTTATCGATTCATGGGAGGCAGTTTGGGGTACTGGGGTACAGTCAGGTACTGGAAGGACAAGCGTTAGCACCGGGTAATTCATCTATTCCGTGCATGTTGGCCATACGTGTCACTATCCTATGCAGCTCACTCAATCTTTGCTCCCTTCAGTTCGCCATTAAGGAGGAATAGAAGAATATTATTAGCATATTTTCTAGAGCGGAATACGAAGAGAAAGGCAAATACTTGCATTTTTTATTCCTGAATTCCACATTTCATAAACATGGGAACGGTGTCATTCCTCAGAGCCAGTAATTGCACATAGGAACAAGTTCCAGTCAATGAATTCTGGAGATATATTTTTGTTCATGGGTTTAGTTTGTATAGTTTTGTCATGGGTATAATTTATAACTTTTTTGTCCATCTAAATTTCTGTCACGGAATAACCATCGGTCAACTTGCTGTTGCTGCTGCACCTGTGAGGCGGCGGCCGCGTAGCCTCCCTTGATGCTTTGCGATCCGTTCTGGGAGGGGAAGTTTGGCACATACATTCGTCCTTTATTGCACTCCAATTAGCGGTCCAGGGCAGCCGTGCGGGAGACATTTGGTTGTCGCTTGCGTGGCCCCGCCGAGCACGTGCCGCCGCGTTGCCAGGGACGCCGGGGAGCAGGGAAAGCTATACGTCCCTGCCCTTTGCTGTGGCGGTGGCTTGACGTGGCGGCAGCGTCAGGGTGTGGCGGTTGTGCTGTGTGAAAGGAGTGAGTGGGGTCCTGGTGAGCTGGGTAGGTTTGGTGTTGGGTGAGGTTGCACTGAGGTTGAAGGAGTGGGACTGTGTAGTGGGCTGAGTGAAGATTTGTTGCTGGATGAAGAGTTGTGTGGCGGTGGTGCTGTGTGAAAGGGGTGGGGTTGATGTTGTGTGAGGTTGCGCTTAGGCCTTGGGATGAGGACGATGCTATATGAGGGGCTGGGTGAAGGGCTGGGGCTGTGTGGGGACTGGGTGAAGGCTGGGGCTGTGTAGGGGAGTGCGTGATGGTTTCGTAATGGACTGGGTGACGGTGTATGAGGTGTTAGTGATGGGGCGATACTGTGATGTGCTGCTTCTGGAGGGCCGGTTGGAAAGACTGGATGTGGTAGATGATTTTGCTGTGTGTTTATGGAGAGTTTTGTTTCGCTGGTTTGTGTCGAGGGAAGGAAGAGGGGAGGAGAGGGGAGGGGAAGAGGACGAATCTGGCCACTGCGTCCCCCCGCCCCTCCTACAGTCCTTCCGAGATGTATTCACCTGCTGGTCTGCGTGACGTGGCTTTCTTTCCTCCGTCAAATGAAGTAACTTATGTATTGTCGGCCGCAGCTCCTGTTTCGCTTTCATCCCCCCCCCCCTCCCCCCCCTCTCCAAGGTAACTGCCCCAAAATGCATAATAAAGAGGGCATGTAAAAGTGAGCGGGCGTGCCTAAAAGAAAGGAAAGGTATCAGTAAAGAGGCACGATTGAGTGGGTCCGTTGTGTCCTCAATTTAAAACTTGATGGAGAAATCTCTTTTTGGCATTTTTTTTATTTTTTTTTATTCCTGCAGCTTCATCCTTCGTCGGACTTTGTTTTGCTACTTTTTATTTTTTCTATCGAGAACATTGATGGTAAGACATTTATGTGGCTTCTCCCTTTTCAAGCAGCATGTTGGGAGTTTTTTTTCTCTTCCTTTTTTTATGTTGGTCTTTCTGCTTTACTGTACAGAAAACTATTTTAGCCCTTTTCAAGCAGCATGGTGGGATTTTTTTTTCTTTTTCTTTTTTGTGTTGATCTTTCTGCTTTACTGTACAGAAAATTATTTTAAAACCCTTTGGCAAATATTTTCTAGCTTACTTTTTTTGTGTGTAGTCGAGAGCAGCATGCCTGGGCGCCACATAGCATCCTTGTATCGCGTTAAGGCAACACGTGTAGCGACCGAGGCGTTTACACAATATTCCATGCTGTTTTTCGTCTTGACCGAGCCTCGTCAGCGGCGGCGGCCCAGTCCTCGTGTTTCAGTGTGAAGACGCCTTTGAGAGTGGTTCACAAGGTAGTTCAATCATCGAAGTCGCGGACCACTCACAGCCGCCTTTGTCTCTGTAGTTTCCTTTAGTATTGGTTAGCAAGATCTCGGGGTTGGGTCCTGCAAGCTGGGTGCGTATGCTACTGTTGGTCAGGTCAAGATGGGTCAGGTCTAGGTGAGGGGCAGCAAGCAGGCATTGTCGGCAAGAGGAGTGAGGGCCGCACCGCCGGTTCCTCTACGTCATTTTCTTCCTTCCTGTGCACTTCGTATTACCCAGCACAGCACGACCAGTCTACTGCCAACTGATATTCTGTATGTATGGTTGTCAGGGGTGGTGCTTCTTAGCGGTAAAGAAAGCAAATATACAGGTAAATGAAGGAGATTTCTTTCGTATGGCATTTTTTCTAAGAAGTTCCTGTTATGTCCACCCTATTTAAGCGGAATTTGAAAGGATTTTATTTTCATCCCCTCTACGTTTACCTACGAACACACCGCCCAGTTATATTTTCTTCTTTGTTATCTATTCATTTGATTTTTTTTTTCTTTTCAGTCCGTTTATACGTTTACATAACAGAATGCCTAGTTATAGTTTTTTCCTTGTTTTCTAGTTATTTGCCAGGATTGTCTTTTCAGTCTGTTTACGTTTACAGAAAAGCAGACTGCCGAGTTACATTTTCTTCATTATTTTCTATTTATTTGACAGTTTTTTTTTTCAGTCCATATACGTGTA
>NC_066523.1:20605677-20675677 GCF_024679095.1 Eriocheir sinensis | reverse complement strand
CAGTACATCACGACAAGGGAGCCTCATGCATTAACGAGGCGGGGCGTGTGTAGGCGCATCACATAACCCGCCGCTGCTGTGTAACCGATCGTGTTCTTGTTTGGAAGAGATCCGTGTTGCGTCGGCAGTACAACAGACCTGAGTGATGTTTGCTTGCTCGCCTTGCTGCCTGATGAATTGCTTCCTCGCCCGATCGACCCCTTGACTAGTGTTCTTGAAGCTTTTTCTCACTGTAACGTGGTTTTGATTGTATATATCACCCTTACGACCCATTCAAAAGTCTCCTGGTAGTAGTTACATTACGAGGCGCATTTGAAAAACTATTTGTGAAGTAGCCACCCGATAATAGTCCTTCGTGAGTTAGCGGGCTTGTTTTTCGTTATTTGTTTTTGCCCGTGAGTTGCTTCCTTTGCTGTAGAAAAAATATTGGGAGGCCACCTGTACTTGGTGTCATGTAGTCCTGCAATTCTTTCCGTGCGGGCATTAGAAAAAAAAAAGTGCTCCAGGAGGCGGTAGCTGAGGCTGAGGTGCGTCTCCGGCTCGTGAGTGTTGTTGCTGACAGGTGAAGGCGTCGAGGGAGGAGGGTTGAGTTCTGAAATATTAAAGTGTTGTGCCAATAATTATCATGTCATGGAAAACCTACTACAATATATTGAGCAAATGTTCTGATATGAAAACGTCAAGATAAAGTTAAGCAAGCAGTCTTTACATCTGCGGTATTTCATTTTTACTCTTACTACCATTTTTTCAGATTTTATATTATTTTCCTCAATGTGTGCGTATCGAATTGGGAAACATCTCCTAAAAACACTCCGCCACCTCGACTTCCTAGGACGTCGAGGTAACGTACTGAGAGGAACAGTATTTTTTTTTCCACATGAATTTCCTCTGTTTTCTTGCTTCCTGTTCGCCGTGTATGGAAATTATTGGTCTTTGACACTCATATCCAGGCAAGTTAGTAATTGCACCATGATTTAAAGGCCCAGAACGCTGTCCGCTGTGCCCTCTTTGGTATTCCGGCTCAGACGATAGATTCTTGTAATTATTGCGCTATTGTCGTTTATGAAGCTGAATAAAAATATAAATGTCTGCAAACTCAGATGTGGAAGTAGTATCACCAGCAGCATTAGTAATAGTAGTAGTAGTAGTAGTAGTAGTAGTAGTAAAAGTAGCACCAGCAACAGCAGCACCAGTAGCAGCAGCGGCGATGGTAGTTGTTGAGCGGCAGCGGTGGCAGGGGCGGCGGGCGCGGGGGTATTGACGCGGGATGAGTAACAATGTTCAACGCACTCGAACACACAATGGCAGCGGCTGGTAACACGCGCATTGTTCCTCGTGACACAGCGCCCCCCTCCGCCGCCCCCCTTGCTCCCCCCTCGCCCCCCCCCCTCCCGCTCCCTCACAACGTCCCCGGAAGAAGTCAAGGAGAAGCACGGGTGTCTGTCTCTCCATCCGTCTGTTCGTCTGTCAAGTTCTCTCTCCGTCTCCCTGCCTGTCTCCATGTGTGATGTCGAAATTCTCCCACGAGCTTTCTCTAAACAGCTTCTTTTGAAAGGGCTAGAAAATGTTGTGCCAGGTAGACAGTCCTTTGTTTTAAGGCTATTGTTGTTTGCCTGTTTCTATATTATTACTTTATGTATTATTATTATTATTATTATTATTATTATTATTATTATTATTATTATTATTATTATTATTATTATTATTATTATTATTATTATTATTATTATTATTATTATTATTATTATTATTATTATTATTATTATTATTATTACTACTACTACTACTACTACTACTACTACTACTACAACTAGGGCTAATACCCCCATTATTTTTTTTGTTATTATTTTTTTATTATGTTCGTCTCATATCTCCGTTACGCTTAGCTTCATCGTCTGTTTTGTGCATCTCCAACCGAGGGAGGATATCAATGCTTGTAGTGTAGAACGCGTGCGCATGTGTGAGGGGGGTTGGCTTTTCGCGTGCGCGTGTTTGTGTGTGTGCCTGTGTCCTCTTGTGTTTGTGTGCGTGAGTGCGTGCATGTGCGCATGCATTTCTTTCTTTATCATTCTTCTGGTGTTATAAATATATCAACCACATTCACCCTTCACATTCACTCATTCACCCCCCTTTACACCCCTCCTTCCACCACATTCTAGTCCCCATCCACATACGGCATTGCCTTGCCCCCTTTATTCGTCACCCACTGGCCGTCACCACAGCTGTTTATTGACAGTGACCCATGAAAGGCGACCATTAAGTGTTAGTGTGAGTGAAGACAACTACGATATATATATATATATATATATATATATATATATATATATATATATATATATATATATATAATATTCTTTATATATATATATATATATATATATATATATATATATATATATATATATATATATATATATATATATATATATATATATATATATATATATATATATATATATATATATATATATATATATATATATATATATATATATATATATATATATATATATATATATATATATATATATATATATATATATACCCACACATCCAAGGATGATCACGGTGGATGGAGGAAGGGATGTAGAGCAATATAATTGATTCGTGAAACAAGTTGAAGGCTGTAGCCGGAAGTATATTGAGGTGGCATTCAGTGAGGATGACTCAAACGAGGAAGGGGAAGAAAAGGTAAGTATGGTAATCTTTAACATTACTCACACAGACAGTCGCATCGCCCTCCTACTGAACCATCACCTTCCCGGACCAAACGCTGTGTATCTTATTTCTATATATACGGAGGCTCCTTGTCGTGTGTTGCCCTCTCGCTAAGAACTGACTCCTGGAGACAACGCGCGACGCGGGTACACGAGCCTCAGGTCAAGAGTTACGAGCACTCATGTCGATGCCGCCGGGGAGATAGGACAGGAAGAGTGAGGTGGTAACTGGCCTGGCGGGGCGGGGAGGGGAAGCAGATAACTGTGATGTGTAAGAAACAGAAATAATCGAGTTACGATGACAATATTTATCAGTGAAGTCTCTGCAACGTGTTACGAAATGCCCACGCGACCCGCCGATGCGATACCCTCTATTGTGGGGCGAAGAGCGAAGTATTGTGCTCTCCTGTAGTAGGGGTCGCCTGTCCGTTGTCTGTATGTCCGTAAGTCCGTCCGTCCGTCCGTTCGCCTTGCTGCTGGAGAGAAACAGTGGCGATGCGTCCCTATTGTTTGTCAGCGAGTCCTGTGTGTGAGATGGAAAACGATGCCCTTTGTGTTTTGCTCCCCTCCTCCTTCCTCTCCCCTCCTTTATCCTCCTCTTCCTCCCTCTTCCTCCGCTTGTCCCTCCTCCTCCTCCTCCTCCTCCTCCATCCCCGTGCACCACGTCCCTCCCTTTGACACGCACATAAGCACTTCAGCCTCAAAGTCATCTCTGTCATCGCGGCAAGGTCAAAAGTTTCCTGACCTCGACACGAACGGTATACTTCTGTTGGACCGCCGTCGCCACTGCCCTGTGTCTCCAGCTCTCTCTCTCTCTCTCTCTCTCTCTCTCTCTCTCTCTCTCTCTCTCTCTCTCTCTCTCTCTCTCTCTCTCTCTCTCTCTCTCTCTCTCTCTCTCTCTCTCTCTCTCTCTCTCTCTCATCTCCTTCGGTCTCCTTTTCTCACGCTCCTCTCCTCCCTTCCTATCCTGCTCTCCGTCTTCCTCCTTTGGGTCACAGGTTGGCCGCGCGCCCTCCCACACAGACCACAGACTCGTCCCGCCACAGTCTATATCACGCATGTAATCTGCGTAATCACAATGGTAAAAGTAATCTGCTGCTGCTGCTGGTGCTGCTGGGGGTGGAGCTACTTATATAAGGAGGTGCTACTGCTACTGCTGCTCTTGGTGCTGCTACCGGTGCAGAAGTAGCAGTTGTTAAAAGGTCTGCAGAAACATCACCCTAATCATCATACATCCTCATCCTCATCATCATTATCATCATCTGCGTTGGTGTAGTAGTAGTAGTAATAGTAGTAGTAGTAATAGTAGTAGTAGTAATAGTAATAGTAATAGTAGTAGTAGTAGTAGTAATAGTAGTAGTAATAGTAATAGTAGTAGTAGTGGTAGTAGTAGTAGTAGTAGTAGTAATAGTAATAGTAATAGTAGTAGTAATAGTAGTAGTAGTAGTAGTAGTAGTAGTAGTAGTAGTAGTAGTAGTAGTAGCTACGTGTAATACTTTTGTGTCAGTGTATATAGTAGCAGTAGTAGCGCGGCAGCAGCAGCAGTAACAGCATTATGAGTAGCAAATGCGATTGTATTTGTAGTAGTTCATTCAAAGGATAAAAAAAACGAAAACTTTGACTAACTCACTGACTTACTCATTGTTTGGTGGGTGACACTTGAGTGAGTTGGTGAGACGAGTTAAAGTAAGAATGAGAAAAAAAACGATCAAGAAAAAAGTCACGCGTTCAGACGTGCACGAGTGTGGTGGCACGCTGAAAGTCTGCCTGGAGGAGGAAGAGGAGGAGAAGGAAGAGGCGCCTGTATGGAGGGAAAAGGCGATGGGAGGATGAGATAAGGTGCCGGCAGGGTCACGAAGGGGGAGGCGTTGGAGGGAGATAGGCGTGGCCAGAGATAGAGAAGAATATGCTGCTAGAGGTACTACGAGAGAGAGAGAGAGAGAGAGAGAGAGAGAGAGAGAGAGAGAGAGAGAGAGGACAAAATTATATTAAATGAACAAATTTAACTGCTACCATACCAATAATGAATTTTACATCGAATGAGATAGGATAACTAAAATAAAATGTAATGATAAAAACAGGCATGTAAATTTTCAAACCTTCAACTCTGCCTTTGGTTACTCTGAAAGAAAACAGCTTACTGGCGCGCCGTTATTCTTTGCGTAAAGTTACGATTCATAAAGTCTCCCATCGTATTGGCTTTACTTTCTGCCTCATTGTATTGTCGGGAGGAATTTGTGTTGCGGGGCAGCGCGAGGCGGGAGTGCTGACACCCGGTGCCGCGCGCCCTTCACAGTCACTTCATGGCTAAAAATGGCTTTCTTTGTTATGTCTTGAAGTATAATATTCAGCCGCGTTCAATACTCGTCCTGTCTCTCATCTTTGATACAGCATGGAAGGTTGCTTCCTGAATATCCAGTCTGTTATCACTATGAAGCCATTCCTGTTCACATAAGTGTCTGCTCAGTTGATAAAAACAAATGATCAAGGCAGCCCTGCGGGACCCCGCCCCGATGTGGCCCAGCCGCTCATCCGTCGTAATGGATTTTTTTCCTTGTTTTGCGTCCTCGAGGTATGTGTTGGCAGACATTGCTTGTGCTACAAGTAGTACAACCCTTGACCGCCGCCACCATGGACTACCTTGCAAGCGTGTGAAGATGATGTGTGTTACAACTCTGAAATATATAGAACATTATCGAATACAAGAAAGCAAAACAATATATTATACCAAGTATGTTAAACAGTTTCTGGTGGGAGGCGGTGGCTGATTGATCAGCGAGGTGATCCTGAGGACCCGGGTTCAGGTCCCACTGCAAGACGCTGACAACCATCGCCAAGTGGCGGAATGTTACCCACATTCTGTCCAGATCTTCAGTCAACCCCTAACTTCAGCGACGTCTGCCCAGAGAAACACTGGGGGAGGGCAGCATGGGCAAATGAAGTCATATATCACGACAGCCACTTAAAATTTAATTCGCCTGCTCCTCTAACGGCCTATGGCCATTCACCTCGCCCCTCAAGAGAGCCTGCCGGCGCTACAGGCAGCACTTAAGAAAAAATAAATGCTGTAGCAACAAAAAGTTGTACGGACAAGATCCGGTCGAGTTCCTTCTTATAAATGTTCCTCCAGAAGTCTTACGAGCTTGTCTGATTGTGATTTCAAGGACTTAACTTACTGCCGCTGTAAGGTAAACGGTAAGAGCGAAGGCTGCGGGATGTCGCACATGCTCCAAAGTGCCCAGCCACAATGGTGAGAACGGCACTTACTGTTCCTTTATGTCCTTAAATATAGGAAAAATTTTATCACACCACCGACACGTGTTCGATGTTCCGGCCCCAAGTCTTGCTGAGGTATGTACTGTTAGAAAAGTGGCACCTTGATACAGGGGATCCAGGGACAATGTGGGAGCTAAGTCAGAATATGTTGGCGTCTTTTCAACATACGTCTGTTCTATTTATATATTTATGTCAGCGCTAAGAGCGGTATGTAACACTAAAAGGTTTCCGCCACCTATTGAAAGATAACACACACACACACACACACACACACACACACACACACACACACACACACACACACACACACACACACACACACACACACACACACACACACACACACACACACTCATAGTTCTTTTGAGTGAATAACCGATTTTTTTTTATACAATCCATCCCACACACAAGCCAGTTTCAAAGCTCAAAGGGCTGAGTGGCCAGTCTTGTTACATCACCGTCATCTTTTAATTTGTCACGTGTTGTCTTCGCTCTGGTCAGACGGCTTCATTATTCAACGGAGATAAAGGTTAACGGGAGGAGGAGGAGGAGGAGGAGGAGGAGGAGGGAGAAGAGGGTTATTGCTGCGTGATGCCAAGTTGAGCTCCTCTTCATCGTGTTAGTATCTGTGGAAAAAGGGGGGTGGGTGGGGGGGTGACGACTTGGATGGGGTTGGGATTGTTGGGATTGCTATTTGGTAAGGTGGACTTAGGTTGAACACAGTTAGATTAGATAGAGTATTAAGATGAGGTTTGGTTGGGCTTGGTGGAGTGAAGGAGAGTCTGAAGCCTGATTTCTAGACCTCATTTTAGTCTTTATCGACAAAAATGTGGCAGATTTGTCTTAGTTGGCCCGTTTTTCAAGGCGTGATTAGTTGGTTCTGTTGACCTTTTTATATCACTTTTTACGGTTGAGTTTTGTAATGTCGACGTAACTCTTGATGGTCCAACACTTCTAGCTCCGTCCCAAGAATCGATTTTAAAAGCCATATCAGTCACATCGCTGCTAATAAATACTAATAGGACGTTTAAAAAATCTGGTGTATCGATTTTAACAGCCATATTACTCACATCGCTGATAATAAATACTAATACGACGCTTATAAAGTCTGGTGTGAGTTGGATGGGGTTGAGTGGGGAGGGGTAGGATTCCCTTGAGTTGGGGTGGCTGAATCGTGCTTGCAGGGGGGTAGGGGGAGGCTTGGTTGAGTTGGGTGAAGTGGCTGAAATTTTGTTGCGATATCTTTTAACCCGGTAGTTACGGGGATACTATTTCTTAAAGGCCAATCTAAGCGAGAAAAATGAGAAAAAATCATCACTCACGCAAGCCATACAAAATCTTCGTATATCAACGCATTGTGATCAGTTTATGTATCATCTATTTTTTGAGGGGGTTATATCATGGCAGAAATTTAACCCGTCGCTGATACATGGTAAAGCCACAAATTAGGCCCATCGCTGCTACCGGCTTAAGACAAAAGGCAGTCCAGTTGGTCTTCATCACACCGACTGACGTGTTTTTTTGCTTACCGTGCAACTTTATGTAGAAGAATGTATTGTTGCAGATCATAATTTGTATAGATCGCAATTGAATGGAATAATTTTGTCTTATATAAGTGGATAGATTTACGTCGTCACAGATGGATGAAGGATTTAGTTCTGCCACAAATACATGATTGAATTATCTTTACAAGACATGGTTGGAGAGTCGTTTTAAGTGATTGTTAGACTTTATGGGGTAATAAACTTGCCTCCACTTTAAGAGCATGCACTCATTTTGTAAGACTGGTGCTGTTCGCCGGTCTGGACAGAAAAAATAGTTACCGTCGTTGTTTTTCTCATCTTTGTTTTTATGGCTGGTGTAAATCTGAGAAAAATATAATTGCTTTTATCTTCAAGCTGACTAATATTGATGTTGATGATGCACCCATGAAAACCCGGTATCTTTTCACTGTTGTCTGGGAAGATGGTCGTAATGGGAGTTCGAAACGGTGAAGAATAGGGACCTTGGTTGTGTGTCTCCCGCTGTCTAGTATTCAGTGACACGGGAAGAAGTGGCGACCCAGGGCTGGAGTGCAACCCGTATTTTGAAGCACCTTGTTTTGTGTAGTACCGAGAGGAGGCCAAATGTGTGTGTGTGTGTGTGTGTGTGTGTGTGTGTGTGTGTAAAACCAGTCATCTCGCCCCCACAGAATCCCTTTGAGTCTGGGTAAACTGATATCTCCATCCCTGGAAAACGTACTCTGTCCTGCGCTAAGCTGAACGTCAGGGTGTTAAATAAGTTGTCAGGAGGGATAATAAGAGAGAGAGAGAGAGAGAGAGAGAGAGAGAGTCTAGTATGTAAAACCTGAACACGAAACTGCGAGATGAAATGATCTGAGGAAAGAAAAATGGTGTGATGAAATATGAGATGAGATCAGACCGAGATAAGATAAGGGAAGAGGAGTAGGAGGAGGAGTAGGAGGGGAGAAGGAGTAAAAGGAGTAAAACAAGACAGGTATAAGGCAAGATGTTATCGTTAAAGTATTGGAGGGAGCAGAGCAGTAGTAATAATAGTAGTAGAAGTAGTAGTAGTAGTAGTGGTGGTAGTTGCTGGTGTTGTAGAAATAGAAGCAGTAGTAGTGGAAAGAGGAGTAGGAGACGGAACAAGTGCAGTTATTATTATTATTGTAGTAGTAGTAGTAGTAGTAGTAGTAGTAGTAGTAGTAAGCGGAAAGGGAGGTGCTATAGTCAGGCAGGCAGAAGGCGGCACATACAGAATAAGGTAGACAGGGCGTACTAGTGACGAAGGGGAACTAGGAAAGGCGAGGGGGGGGGGCAGCTATGGGGCGCCCTCCGTTACACTGTCAACCCCGCGGCCTAGAGCTGTGTTATTACCCATTTCGTTCCGCCTAACTACCCGGCCCGCCCCGACCCATTGTGCTGTCAGCCGGGTTTCTATATAATATACTAACTTACGAAGCCCTTCCTCCCAGCGGCACTTGTCACCCACTCTTGAAATACGACGCTTAAACTCTCCACTTTAGCGCACACGTCCTCGCCCCGACCCGTCCAGTCCCCAATTGAAGGTGGGCCAGTTCGTAGTATGGAAGACGGAGGAGTGAGGGGGAGGAGGAGGATGGAGGGATTCAAGTGCATGGGGTTGAGATGTTACAGGAGAAAGTACAGTTGTCATGAGGCTTATGTGGTGCTATTAGAGAAAGGGGAATGAGAATATGTTACGAGGAGGTGATTCAGGGAGTTTGAAGCAGGCGAGAGATCAAATGGAAAGGCTGAAATGTTGAAGAGAAAGCAGTTGGAAAAAGGTTGCATAAAATTTTGGGTGGTGGACGTCGCTAGTGGGTAGTGAGAACGTGGTAAGGAAGTTGATGCAGGAGAGAGATCAGAGGAAAGGAAATAGATTGGAGGTTTGAAATGACGAAGAGAAGGCAGTATGAATAAGGTTGCATTAAATTTTGGGTGGTAGCCGTGACGAGTGAACTGTGAGAACGTGGGTTAAATGGAACTGAGGAAGATGAAGTAGGTGAGAGATCAGCGGAAAGAAAATAGACTGGAGGTTTGAAATATTGAAGAGAAAGCAGTAGAAATAAGATTGCAGTGAAGTCCATCGGGTAGCTGTGACGAGTGGACTGTGGGAACGTGGTTTGAATGGGGTTGAGGAAGTTGAAGTTGGTGAGAAATCAACGGAAAGAAAATAGATTGGAGATTTGAAATGTTGAAGAGAAAGCAGTAGAAATAAGGTTGCAGTGAAGTCCATCGGGTAGCTGTGGCGAGTGGGCTGTGGGAACGTGGTTTGAATGGTGTTGAGGAAGTTGAAGTTGGTGAGAGATCAGCGGAAAGAAAACAGATTGGGGATTTGAAAGGTTGAAGAGAAAGTAGTAGAAATAAGGTTGCAGTGAAATCTATCGGGTAGCTGTGGGAACGTGGTTTGAATGGGGTTGAGGAAGTTGAAGTTGGTGAGAGATCTGCGGAAAGAAAATAGATTGGAGATTTGAAATGTTGAAGAGAAAGCAGTAGAAATAAGGTTGCAGTGAGGTATATCGGGTAGCTGTGGCGAGTGAGCTGTGGGAACATGGTTTGAATGGGGTTGAGGAAGTTGAAGTTGGTGAGAGATCAGCGGAAAGAAAATGGATTCGAGGCTTGAAATATTGAAGAGGAAGCAGTAGAAATAAGGTTGCAGTGGAGTTTATCAGGTGACTGTGGAGAGTGAGCTGTGAGAACACGGTGGGAGTAAGGCTCAGGAAGTTACGTCGTGTAAAAACAGTTGAAAAAGTTGGATGGGGGCTCAAAAATGGAATTATAATTAAGTTTGGCTGGTGGCAGAGGAGAGTAGGTATGTAAGCTGCAGAAAAGTGGTTAGACGCGTTAATTAAGGAAGCCGTAGCTATGGAAGGAGCAGCAGAAAAGGATTATATTGGGGTATAGGGACATAGGGTTGAGGTATTAGTGGAGGGAGGAGAAATAGGGTTGAAGTGAAGTGTGAGTGTGGAAATGGAGTCAGATGGAGTGGGTTAGGGATCAGCAAAAAGGATTAAGTTGAGTTGGAGTTCCGGTGGTTGGGTAAGGGTGGAACAAGGCTAGGAGGTTGATGTGTAGTTGAAGTGGAAGGAAAAGCTGACGATGCCATTCTCTCTTCCCCCTCCTCCTCCTCCTCCGACACCCAGCACGATTTTCTAGTTATATATAAAAACCGGGCTGAACACATCCCAAGCAATACCATATACCTGGATTTTTAAAAAGCCTTCGACAAGGTATCACATGAGCTACTCCTTAAGAAACTACAATCAGTGGGTATTGGACCCAATCTGGGTTAGAGACTGGGTTACCAACAGAAGACAACGAGTGTTACTCAACGGACAGGCCTCCGAGTGGCTTCCAGTCACCAGTGGAGCACCGCAAGGGTCAGTGCTGGGACCCATACTTTTCATCACATACATCAACGATCTATAAACAGGACTAAAATCCTTCCTATCAAAGTTTGCTGATGACACCAAACTGGGTGGAAGGCCCTCGCTACGGCCGATTGCGAAACCATCCAAAAGGACCTCGACCAAAACATCGAATGATCTGAAAAATGTCAAATATCCTTCATTGTTGACAATTGCAGAGTCATGCTAGTACCTGGAGTCACGGAAGTACGCGGAGGAATAGTAATCATACATACAACATGTATGGTAAGCCGCTGCAGGTTGTGCTGGAGGAATCAGATCTTGGGGTCATCATCATCAGTGATCTGAAGCATCAAAACTCTCTAAAAAAATATAACAGAGCCAATACTACACTTAATTGGATTTATAGCGAAGAACTTTCGAGTGTAAAACGCCAGAGGTAATGTTATCCTTGTATAATTCAGTGGTAATACCGCATCTCGAATCTGCAGTACAGTCCCCTAATTACAGGAAGGACATTGATTTACTGGAAAGGGCTTGTCTCAAGCGACTCAACCTCTTCACGCTGGAAAAGAGACGTTTACGAGGAGTTATGATTCAGTTCTTCAAGTACCTGAAAAGGTTCAGTAACGTCGATCACTCCAAGTTCTTTGAGTTTCTTTTCAAACTGGGTCATCTGCCATTTTTTATTTTTTATTTATTTTTATTTTATTATTTTTTTTACGTCGTGGCCTATTGCGCCGGTAGGCTTCTTCCCGGTGGATCCTGATGGTCCAAGGCTTCTTCTCGGTGGGTCCTGATGGTCGGCCCAGCCCGTTCTGGCGCAGGCGAGTGTTTATAGTGGCGCCATCTTGCATTGGCTCATGCTGTACTCCCGGAGCTCATCTTTAATCCTAGAATCTAGAGTCCGGGTTAATAGGTGGTCTTCTGGACAGCATGTGGGTAGTTTTAAGCCACTCGGCGGCGGCTGAAAAATCCCAGCTTGGTGGCACCGGTCGGGGATTGAACTCGCGTCCTCCCGAACGCGGGGCCGTCTTGCTATCCGTTCAGCCACCACCTACAATCGTCCGTCAGAGGTAGTGAATGCGAATACCATCAACTCCTTAAAAAATCAAATCGATCGTTGTTTCGCTGCGTCAGGAGTAAATTGAATACCAAGTGCATTCATCTGCTCTGCAGGCACGAAGAGACTGTCGAGCAGATTTATTCACCAGAGCGGACAACCACGTAATGTTTCTGTTGCCTGCATTTCCATGTTTCCATGCTTCCGCCGCCTCCTTTCTTCTTTCTCTCCTTCTTTTTCATGACTTTGGTTCAAGAGGAAGAGGAAAAATTTTGTGTGGAAGAGAGTGAGAAGAAGAATTGATAAAGAGGAAGAGGAGGAGGGTGAGGGATCAGCAAAAAAAGGAACGAGTTGAGGTTCCGGTGGTTGGGCAAGGGTGGAACAGGGTAAGAGGTTCTAGTGTGGTTGGGGTGGAAGGACGGGTGGACTTGATGCCCCGTCGCCCCTTACCTGTACGTACTCCTGCCCTCTGTGTGCACGCGGGGACAATGAGGAAAGCCCCCTTTGATGTTTCGTCACGGCGCCTCGCTATATTCAGCTGCTCTTATTAAAATTAGTTATAGTATTAGCTTGGAATGCTGAGTACCGGAAAGGGAAGGTGGCCTCTCCTCTTTTTTACTCCTCCTCCTCCTCCTCCTCCTCCTCCTCCTCCTCCTCCTCCTCCTCCTCCTCCTCCACCAACTCCAACTCTTACTTCGCCTCCTCCTCCTATTTGCCACTATTTACCATTCCCCCCCTGGCCGTCCTACTCTTCCTCCGTTTCTTTTTCCTCCACTTCTTCCGTTTCCTCCTCCTCCTCCTCCTCCTCCTCCTCCTCCTCCTCCTCCTTTCTTGATCCTCTCTTTTTTTCATCTTTCACTTCCTACTTCACCTCCTTCTTCCAGACGTCTTTTCCCCCTCCTCCTCCTCTTCCTCCTCCTCCTCCTCCTCCTCCTCCTCTGAGGCGGCTTGACACGTGAGGGTGACAACGGAGCGAAAAAGAGCTGTTATCGCCCCGTAAAACGCCTCCCGCCAACCATCCAGCCACACACACACACACATACACACACACACACACACACACTCGGTCGTCCGTCCGTCGACACACACCCTGCCTGACTCTCGGGCCGCAGCGCATCAGTAAGCGCGCCACCGCCGGCGTGAATACTAATCGCAACGAGTTTGTCTTTCCTTGAAGCACGGCCGACCCCCGCCAAATGACACTCGGGTGCTGGTCTAATAAGAAGCCAAGAGTGATTTATCGGCGCCTGGTTCTCGGGCTGGAGAGGACACGCCTTCGCCAGCCAGCCAGCGAACGAGCCAGCCAACCTGTCTGCCAGCCTGTCTACCATCCTACCGCCCACCCACCCAGCCGGACAGTCATCCACGCATCCATCCAGTCAGCTATAGCCAGTCAACTCTATTCTTCCAGCCAGTTAAGATGTGTGTGTCCTGCCAGCCAGCGAGCCAGTCAGCCTGTCTTCCAGCCATTCTAGCACCCACTCAGCCAGACAGTCATCCATCCAGTCACCCAGTCAGCTTCCTTGCCATCCATGTCAGCTACTGCTCTATACCCTTCCAACCAGCTAACAAGTGTGTGTGTCCGACCATCCAGTGAGTCAGCCAGCCTGTCTACCACCCACCCAACCGGACAGTCATCCACCCATGCATCCAGTCACCCAGCCAGCTGCCTCGCTATACAGTCAGCTAGCCAGTCAGCCGCTACTCTACCATTCCAGCCAGCTAACAAGTGTGTGTCCGGCCAGCCAGCACACGGCCGCCACGCCAACTTGCCAGCCCACCAGTCAGCCGCGAAGTCCTCCACGATTGTTATGTGGCCGTCGTCGCAACACAGGAAATACTCGGAATTAATGTTGCATCTGTATTCCGGCGTGGGAAGGGCGGTTTTACAGAGGAAAATCATTAAGCGGAAGAGATTTATAAGATAGGGTCGTGTTAGCAGCAACGGCAACAACAACAGAGAGAGAGAGAGAGAGAGAGAGAGAGAGAGAGAGAGAGAGAGAGAGAGAGAGAGAGAGAGAGAGAGACTTGTCGACCCACTAGTGCCATAACACCCTGAAAACCTGCTATGCTAATGGGGCACAAGCAGGTTGCGTGTGTATTTATTGGCGCGTGTGTGTATGTATGCCCCAAAGTATGTGTGTGTGTTTTAATGGCAATAAATCTGAGTGTCTGGGGCCGCTCCGCTCCAGGCGAGGAGGAGGAGGAGGAAGAGGAAGAGGAAGAGAACGAGTACGGTAGTAGAATAGTAGTTGTAGTAGTAGTAGTAGTGGTAGTTGTTATTTTAGTTGTAATTGTATTGTGTTTGACGTAGAAGTAGGAATGGTGGTGGTTTTGGCTGTTGTTCTTGTAGTAGTAGTAGTAGTAGTAGTAGTAGTAGTAGTAGTGGTGGTGGTGGTAGTTGTAGTAAGAGCGTAGTACCGAACATAGTAAGTTAGATGAAAAACAAAGAGAAGGAGGATAAGAAAAAAAGACCGAGTTTGGAGAGGATGATGAAATATGGAAAGGGAGGAAAAAAACATTAAAAAAATGACAGGAGCAAGAGAAAGCATAAGATAACAAAAGCTGATAAAAAAACAGAAGGGAGGAGGAAGAGAAAGGAGGAGGAGGAGAAAGAAGAGGGGAAGGAGGAAGAGGAAGAGAACGAGTAGTAGATAACCCACAAAAAGAGAAAGCAAAAGAGAAAAATAACTGGGACAGATGAAGAAAGAGAATGGGGGAAAGGGGGAAAAGAAAAACGGATGAGGAAAATGATAAAACATGAAGAGTGAGACAGAGGAGGAGAAAGAGGAAGAATAGGAAGAGAAGAAAATAAAAGGCATTGACCTATCTTTCGGCCTCCATGTTTTCAGCTCTTGTTTAACTACTGTTCTTTCTTTTCCTACTCTTTTTGTCTTCTTCTTTTTCTTCTCTTCTGTCTTTGTCCAGCCTGTCTTCATCTGCTTTCTTTTTTCAGTTTTTCTTTCGGTGGGTTCTATTTTTTTTTTTTTTTTACAGTAGAGTCAACGGTTCAAGGGTAAAAAAAAGAAGAAAACAGTAATGAAAACAAAGCCCGCTATTCACTGCTCTTGGCGTGACTTTTGTAGGAGCAGTGAGTAGCGGGCTTTTTTTTTTTCTTTTTTGTTTCCTTTTTTTTTGCCCTTGAACTGTTTCCTCTACTGTAAAAAAAACACCGAAAGAGAAAAAAATCGAAAAAAGGAAGCAGAAGAAGAAGGTGGACAAAGGCAGAAGAGAAGAAAAAGGAAGACAAAAGAGTAGGAAAAGAAAGAATGGTAGTTAAACAAAATAGGGAGGAAAACAAGGAGGCCGATGAAAACGAAGAGGGAGAAGACAGAAAAAGAAACGAAGACAACAAATAAGAGGAGAAGAAAAAAACAGAAAGATATAAAATAAAACAAACAGAATCAAAAAGGAGGCAAATGATGACAAAAAGGAAGCAGGAAGATGAAAAGGAGAAGAAAGGAAGACAAAAGAGGAGGATGACAAAAAAAGATAGAAAAAAATAGAGAAAACACGAAAAGAGGTGAAGACAAGAAGGGAAAAGGAGGAAGAAAATTAAAGTAGTGGAAGAAAACAAAAGAGGAGGGAGATAGGAAGATAAAAACACAAAAAGCAACAGGGGACAGGTAAAGATAAGGAGATGAGAACGAATAAGAATAAAAAGAAAAGCATGTGAAAAAGGAAGAAAAAAAAAAAGAACAAAGAAAAGAGCAGCAGCAGGAGGAGCAGGAGGGGGCTAGGTGTTCCGCAGGGCATCAGCGGCCGAGATTCATTTCCCTGAGGTTCGCGGCGTGCATCCCAACCTGGCCTCACGTTCCTCCTCCACTCACCCAGGCAAAGGTGATAAATAAAGCCCACGGTTGCCCAGCCTCGCCGCCCTCTCTCTCTCTCTCTCTCCCCCCCCCCCCCTCCTCCGCAGCCAGCCATGTCTCCGCTACAAGCTTAATCGATTTATTTAGCTGATTTTTCACGTACATATTGATTAGCCTTTAGCCTTGTGCGCCTCCCTTTGTTTTTAATTGGTTGGGTTGCGTTGTTTGGTTGTTGTTTTGTTTTGTTTTGTTTTCACTTTCTTGCCGGTTTTTTTTTTTTCTTTGTGTTTTGCTTCACCGATCGTTGACGTTGTTTTTTTTTATCACTATTTTTCCATGTTTTATTTATTTATTTTTTTATTTTTTGGTTTGATCATATTTAAATCGTTAGCAATTTTTTTTTTCAGCTTAAGTCGTTTATTTATTTATTTTTGTCATGCCTTATTTTTCTAGGTATATTTATTTCACACTTCTCTCTCTTCCTCGTATCATCTTTTATATATCTTGTTTTCTTTGTATGTATATATTTCTCATCCCGGTCATTTTTTCCCATTTTCTTTTATTCTCAACTCCCTGCGGTTTCTTTTTCTATATTTTTACTTACCTTGTTATTCTTTCTATATATATATATATTTTCTCATCTCTTTTCTTTCGTATTTTCTTTTATGCTCAACTCCGCGTCGTTTCTTCTGTTACAATTCTCCTCCCCTTCGCGTGCAGCTAAAGGCGCCTGGCATTTGTTTGTATCACGTGTCAGTTGCGATTCTAGGCGGCCGCAGCGTTTACGAGTTAATTATATACATTTGTCTCTCTCTGGTCTGGCCGACTCAGGGTGGGAGGGAGGAAGGGTGGCGGGTGGTAGGGAGAGACGGGAGGGAAGGGAGAGTGGATAGGTTGGTGGGTAAGTGGAAGTAGTGTGGAACGAGGACTGTGTGGATTAGATACAGCAAAGATGGATGGGTACAAAGAAGTGTTGGTCGAAAGATGTGGGCGTGGCAGAGCAACGATGGATGGATACAAAGAAAAGTTAGTGGAAAGATGTGGGTGTGGTGTGGTGGGTGGAAGAGGAGGGTGATTGTAGCTGCGTGTGGAGCTAGGTGGAGGCAAAGGTATGTGGAAAGTTAGGTGGGGAAGGAGGGGGGAAGCTAGGTGGAAGAGTGGATGAAGAACAGCTTGGAAATTGATGCAGGGTGAAAGAAAAGGTCACAGGAAAATAATGTGGGCGCAAAGGTAGGCGAAGAGCTGAACTGGAGGCGGGAGGCTAATTTTGGATATAAGAATAGGAGAATGGGTGAAGTCGGAGAGAGTTATATGAAAGGAAGAATGGGTGGAAAGGTATGTGGGCGTATGGAAGAGTTGAGAACAGTGGGAAGGTGCAAATAAGGAAGAAAGAAAAAAGTGCAAAGGTGTTCAGGAAGTTTGAAGTGTGGACCGGTGGGCAGAAAAGAGACAGACAGTTCCGTGGGAGAAGAAGCGACACAGCAGAAGGAGCAATCTGTAGGCTGAGACATGGCAGGATAGGTCATGTGAAGGGCTGTGTAAGGCAGGGCAGACAGTCAATTCCGAGGATGAAGAGGAGACGCAGCAGAAGGAGCGGGAGAAGGCGGAGGAACCTGAAGGCCTCGTCATGGCAAGGGCAGGAATGGAATGGGCAGGGCAGGGCAGAGCAGGGCGATAGGCATGTTGCGACTGACTGGTGGAACAGACTGCACGCGAGATCTTCGGTATATGCAAAAGATCTTCGTTGTAGAGCAATGGGCCTGGTGTTTTGTGTGTGTGTGTGTGTGTGTGTGTGTGTGTGTGTGTGTGTGTGGCCTTGATCTTAGGGCCTCGGCGCATGGTGATGATGACCCAAAGGAAGTAACAGAAGGGCGTGTCGCTCCTGAGTGTCGACCGAGTTACACCAAGAGTTAGTTTCTCTCTCTCTCTCTCTCTCTCTCTCAGGTGGGTCAGATTTTGTTTTTCGATTGCTTGCTTCTTTTTCTTTTATTACTTTATCTGCCTCCTCTTTCTCCTTTCCTTTCTTCTTCTCCTCCTCCTCCTCTTTCTCTTGTAATTTTCTTTTATTTAATGGTCTTCCTTTTATACTGTATTTTTTCTTCCACTATCCCCTCCTCCTCTTCCTCCTCTACCATCTACTCTTTTATCTTTTCCTTGTCTTATCTTCCTTGTACATCTTTCTTCTACTCCTCCCCTCCATTTTCTTCTTCCATTCTATTATACTAGTGTGTTTTTATTTCCTCTTCTCTTAAACCTTTTCTCTCTTTCCTCCCATCTTCCTATTCATCTTCCTCCCTCTCGTCCTCCTTTCTAAATGCTTCCTCACTTCCCTCATTGATATTTTTTCCTTCCTCTATTTTACCCTATTAGTTCTATTTCATATCTTATCTTTTCATATATTTCTTGCCTTTCTTTCACTTTTTTGAAGCTTATATTACACAGTTTTCCACCCCTGATATTTTTTTTTCGTTCTTTTTTTTTATCCTATTCCTTGCTCACCATCTGTTTCCTCCATCTTTTTTTCTTTCATTCCAATAATATCTTCACTTCCTCCTTCCTTTTTTTTATTCTTCCTCTTCCCTCCGACATATTCCTCTCGCTCCTCCTCATCTCCACACATAATATCTTCTCCTTTTGCACGCCTTGTTTTTCCTCTCTTTGGTGGTTCTTTACCTCCATTCTTCATCTTCAGTCTTCGTTTTCCTTCTCCCTCGTTACATCACATTTTTGCTTGAACTCTTTTTTTCCTCTTCTATACCTGCCCTTTCTTCTGTATGTTCTTTTTCATTAGCCGATTTTCCTTTTCATATTTTCCTTCATCCTTCTCTCCCTTTCCCTTCCTCTTCCTTCTTCCTCTTACTCTTACCTTATCGTCTTTCTACTCTTTCCTTCTCCTTTTGTCATTATCCGGTTTTTGTACCCCGTTTCCCCTCTTTTATCCCCTCCAGTGCCCCCCGTGTGCTCCTCTCTATAATACCTTCCTCCATCCCCCTATGACCCACACCACAGTACCTATACCACCTATCCACCTTCAGCCACCTCCCCTCACTTACCCACCCCTCCTCACCCCTCACCCCTCGCCCGCCCATCAGCCCCTCCTCGCCCATTACTCCTCGGCCTGCCCTCTGCCTCGTCACCGCCCGCCCGTCCTTGGCCCGTCAGAAACACCGTGTGCTCTGCAATTTTGAGTGATGAATGCCAGCGTGGCGGCTCAGCATTCGTGCGAAATCACATCTCTCTTGTGTACCTTGATATGTGTGTGTGTGTGTGTGTGTGTGTGTGTGTGTGTGTGTGTGTGTGTATGTGTGTGTGCAGGTGAGTCTGGTCCACTTAAATAAAAAAGGAAAAAAAGACCACGAACAAAAAGTGTTTCACCCGGCGCACCTTGTGGTTTACTCAAGGTTCACGGGTGAGGCAGGAGACAAATAGGCTTGAAAGCACCACTGTGTGCACTGAAACATTAGACATTGTAAGTTCTTGGAATTATATTGTTTTCTATTGTGTTTCTGTATATATGTGTGCATGTGCAATTTTTTTTTATCGTGCCTACGTGTGTGTGTGTGTGTGTGTGTGTGTGTGTGTGTGTGTGTGTGTGTGTGTGTGTGTTTATAGTCGATCAGAGTCTTTCTTAGCCCTTAGTGTCCCTCATGTAGGAAATAATGGTATACCTAATTATTCTAAATTTATAATGGTTGATAATAATAATAATAATAATGATAATAATAATAATAATAATAATAATAATAATAATAATAATAATAATAATAATAATAATAATAATAATAATAATAATAATAATAATAATAATAATAATAATAATAATAATAATAATAGAAGAAGAAAAAGTGATAATGATACACGTAATACACTTGACATAAATTACAAGAGTTCGCTTTGTTCTGGCCGTCGTCAGCTGTACACATCATGATGATGGTGCACGAAGTGTTCCACGCCCCCTCCGCCCCCCTCCTCCCCTGTCCCCCCACACGTTCAACAGCGACAAAGCCTTCAGTAATTCTCTCTCACTGACTCCTGACTTGAGTAACACAAAAACACCGTTGACATCAGAGTATCGTGTAGGACTATAATAATACAACCGGGCTGGCGGAGGAGGCGCCGCGTCTTGAGCTGGGCGGCTGGGAGTTCTTGGCAGGTTGTGAGACAAGAGTCGAAGGCCGTTTGCCGCAGGGCCCCATCAGAAGAAAAAAAACGTAAAGTGCTGTTCCAATACGTGTTTATGTATGTTATTCTTGATGCGGTGGAGACATGGCGTGGCGGGGCGAGTGGCGCCGTGTTGCGCCGAGAATCATGTGGCTGCAAAGTGGGACAAAAACATTTTTTTTTTGTCTCTTGCTCTGATGTATTCGGGAACACGTTCTTGCTGTTTTTTCGTCTGTTCTTTTTTTCATTTTCTGTTTTCCTTTCCTGTGTGATTTTGATGATGAGGCAGAAAGTGTATTCTCTAGGTGAAGACATTAATAGTTATTTTCACACACAAACTGGAAACAATTATGAATTTATCAACCACGTAAATCTGCTGGCTGTGGATTACCGTTTCGAAAAAAAGTTGTACTTAGGATATTAAAAATGCGAGCATATTCTGGTACGTTTACGCTTCTTTGAATCTGCATCACGTACTTTTTAAATATGTCAGTTTTTTAACATCATGATATTGCAGACATCCGAACATAACTGAAGATTTGGATGTTGTGCTTGACACGGGGATGCTTTACGAATATTACTAAGCCTTGGGAAACAAAAAAACTCCTCCACCCACAACACTTCCTGCCGAATCCTGCCGCAGGTCAGTCGTTCCCAGTGACCTCAACGCCGCCAGGAGAGCTGATCGAAGCGATCCTCCCACGCTGCGACCCAACAGTGAAAATGAACATGCCTCCGTGCTCTCATGCGTTCATCTTGTGGTGGTGGCGTCAACTTACCGTGTCTGCGAGATCGAAGCGACCCTCCCACTCGGCGACCAGAGCGAACATGCATCCGCGTCCATCAGCATCCGTCCATTAGCGTCCCCCTAGCGGTGCTCTCGTTAACTTTTCGTACCTGCGAGAACGAATGCAACGCGCTCGGAAGACCCGGACACGCTGTTGCCTCCGTGCCTAGTGCCTGATCTTTTAAACGTCGTATTTTCTTCATCAGCAATAATGTGGCTGATTTGTCTTTTTTGACCCGTTTTTCAAGGCGTGGTTCGTTAGTTTGGTGTTTTTTATATCACTTTTTACGACTGACTAAACCCTGTGAAAATTCAACACTTCTATATAACTCCGTCCCAAAAATGGAATTAAAAAGCCAAACAAAAAGCATAACCGGCGCCACTATAAAAAATTGCCTGCGCCATGACGGGCTTGGGACGACCACCAGCTAGGCCCCTGAAGAAAGCCTACAGGCGCTATAGGCTGAGATAGAAAAAAAAAAAGCCATGCAACTGTTTATAATTACTAAAACGACGTCTAAAAATTCTGGGTCTAGGAAGCGAGGGTTAGCCGCAGGTGTGTGAGTCAGAGGATGCACAGAACCACCACCTGCAGAGCCACATTCCCACGCCTGTCCGGGCTCGTGAAGAATGATTACGGAAACCTTAATTATGGCCTCTAAATATCCTGAGAAGTCCGCCGTAATAGGTTAATATATAGTAATTGCCCTTTATTATGTGATGGGTAGTTATGCATCGTGAGAATGTCTTGAGTTAAGGCCCATTATTGCCAGATTGTGTTGGCACTAGTGATAAAGTGTTCAGAAAGAGAGTGAGGCAACCATTGGGCCTTCAGTGCCAGCCACGCCTTCGCCGCTCACAACACACGCCTCGCCGAGGGTCGTGTGGCTGCAGCGAAGGGCCGAGCAATTGGGGTCGGGGACTATGTGTATGAAGAGTGCAGAGAAGGTCTCCTCGTGTGTGCCGCCGCTATGGCTCTCCACGTCACCAATTAAAGAGGTTGATTTTGCACACACCCGTCAGAGGAAGAGGGAGAGGAAGAGGGAAAAGAGAGAGAGAGAAATGAGGTAAGTTTATTGATTAGTCTCTCTCTCTCTCTCTCTCTCTCTCTCTCTCTCTCGGCATGATAAGTTGGAACTAGTTCACAAATAGGGCGGTGAATAAGTGGAACAAATCTAGGAGTCGTGTGGAAAGTGCTAATAAGTTTGAGCTTCGAGGACGTGGATAGACTCGTGGCGGAAGGAACAGGTGGTAGATATTAAGTTTAAGGAAGCTGCTTCGTTTAGGCTGACTGTCCTCTCGAAGATTTAATTTAACTCCTCGTGTTCCTATGTCAGGCGTTTTTCTCTTGTTTCTGTCAGTCCTTTCGTCCGTCTGAATGTGTGTTTGTTTCGTGTGTGTGTGTGTGTGTGTGTGTGTGTGTGTGTGTGTGTGTGTGTGTGTGTGTGTGTGTGTGTGTGTGTGTGTGTGTCTGTGTGTGTCTCTCTCTCTCTCTCTCTCTCTCTCTCTCTCTCTCTCTCTCTCTCTCTCTCTCTCTCTCTCTCTCTCTCTCTCTCTCTCTCTCTCTCTCTCTCTCTCTCTCTCTCTCTCTCTGTGTGTGTGTGTGTGTGTGTGTGTGTGTGTGTGTGTGTGTGTGTGTGTGTGTGTTCGTTCCTCCGTGCCCGTGTGCGCCATAAATCCCGTCTCGCCGTGGCCAGGTGTTGGGTTATAGTTTTGCGGGGCAGTTTTCCTTCACCGGGCCTCCACCGCACCTCACTTTTATTGGCGCCGCCGCGGTTACCACTCGCTGTATTCACTTCATCTTATTCCTCGGCGGCAGCTGCGGCGAAAACCGTTGGCCATTATTATTACGTGTCCTCGCCTAGCTCTCTGGTGTGGCGGAGAGTGACGCCTATACGTAATCACCGACATCATTATCACCACCACCACCAGCAGGATCAGGTTTATCCGCTATTCTTATGTACGTTAACTTCCCTCTTCTTCGCCACATCAAGCTTCAATGAGTTCGTGTGTATTCCAGATGTGCCGCCGCCGTCGCCCTGCCGCCACTTGACCGCGGTAAGTACTCGTAGTGAACCAGTGTGACCACCTGCCACAAGGGTGAGTGTGTGGGGGGCGTGGCGCTGCTCCTGCCTCCTCCTGTAGCACCTGACTTGTATGCTTGGGGCGGCGCCTTCTCTACCGCCACACAAGAACAGTCGGGGTGAGTGAACCTGCCACAGCCTCGCCACATAAGGATGTTTCTTCTAAGATTTTTTTTTGCCCACGGCTACATGTAATCTTTTTCTCGAGTAGGTTAACCCGCGAGCGCATATTTCCCATTTAAATGTGTGCAAAGTCCGAATTATTTTTTGTCGTCGTTTAATGTTGATCATCGAGAAGAGGATGAGGAAGAAGGAGCCACCCTGAGGAGTTTCTTCAATTGTTCCTCACAGTAAGTTTTATATTACCTTATTTTATATTCGTGCATTAATCATACATAATGGAAGGTTTATATAAGAAGCAAGTATTAGCTAAACTTTGATATATTACAGTATCTGGGCATCATGGAGTCCGTGGGGAAGGATAATCACCAGATAGTAGTTTTTGTGTGGTCCAAATTCATGTTTTATGTTAACTGGAGTTGAGTACTGCAAATTTAAGTTATTAACACTAATCATAAAGCACATTGGTTTTGTTATTGTATATGATTTTGTTTCCTTTATTTTTTAGGAATGTTGACGATGCTGTTGAGTTCTCGTATTCGTTAACTGAAGAGGAAGTTGCCTCCGGGATCGACATAGGGCTGGAGTCTCGTAATGATGGGTCTGAATCTGATACTGATGACCTAAGTGTTGAATTGTTGAAGGTGGGGAAGAAAATGTGGAGCTACTTGGAGTCAGACTTTCAGCAAAACCTCCTAACCTAGAAATCACAAATAGAATTCCACTTCTTGAACCCCCTTCATCATGGACTTTGCCTATGATTATTCCTGAAGATCGACATCATACTACACCTCAGCCAAGTAAAGGACGAACTAAGCCACCGAAGAAGAAACAAAAATGGAATAATCTTACTTACAAATTGGATAAATATAACTCTGAACAATGTAATACCTCAGTAGGATCAGTACAGATGACACTCAACCCTTCTGTGTTGAAAAGATAATCAGCTGAAGGACAGGTATCTTTGAATATTTTCAGAGTTTGGGGATGATGAGTTGATATTATGGAAGCAATCAGGAGAGAAACAAGCTGGCATCATCAAGTAAAGTTTGGAACACCCTTATCTGTTACAGTATTTGGCATATTCCTTTTTGTCATGATGAAAATAAAGTCCCAAACCGGCGACTTTTCTGGTCCAGTCAAGCTGACACCCGATGCCTTGCTGGTGTTCAAAGTGATATGGAGGTCAGACATCATGCCATCAGAAAAGACTTACAAATTTGTGCCTTTGAAAACTGACTATGCGGTATGACAAAATATCAATATTGTGACGGGTTACACACAGCGTTGGTGTGGAATCTGTAAGAAAAATGTCAAGTCAAAGTGTTCAAAATGTGATGTGGCTGTACATGTTCAGTAATGGGTGAAGTATAACACAAAATTAAATTCACACACAAAAAAAATGCATGAAACAAATAACATTTTGTGATCAAGATTTGGCATTTTCGTTAAAAATGCCATTGATTTAGTTGCTCTATTTTTTTTTAATTCATCGTATGTCTTTTGTTTTCTAAATATATTGAATACTTTTATTTAACATGTTAATTCAACTTTTTACTGGTTTGGTGACCAATCACTTATTTTTTTTCATATTTATAATAATGTAAGTATTAACTTAGTTTATTCAAATTAAATTACAAAAAAAAGTTAACTATTTCACCGCCTAGAAAATCTGTGGTAGTCAAAGTGCAGGTTGTTTGCTGGCTGAGTTGATTCTCCAGGCTGACCATTTAAATGGGTGACTTTAAATGGGCGCTGCATATCTATTAGCAGTGACTGAAAAATAAGAACTCGTATTCAGTCATCAGTTTTATGACATTATCTAGTATACATGTAAGAATAAAGCCGTTCTACCACAAACAAAGGGTACCATGCGCTCGTGGGTTAACACAAACAATAAGATGACCTCTCCCCTGCGTTCAGCCAAGACTTTCGGGTTTGCCTTTCGGGTAAAAAAGAAAAAAATAGGTCGAGTAGTGGGAAACAGTTGTATCAGTGTCAGCCCTTTCTAGAGGGCCATTCTGTTCCGCCTCTTTGTCGTGGCAGGATCAGCAGAGCAGTCACAGCTTGACAGGAAGGTGCACCGCGCGTCAACAGTGGCATTGCAACATACACATTCCACTAAAGTTCCTTGTCCTACTAGCCCGTCAGGCCGCCTCCTGTTGGCTCATCCTCCTTCCGCCTCTCTTGGTGGCTCCTTCCAACATGTCTCTTGCCTTCAACAGAGACAAAAGCTACAAAAAAAAGCCGCAGCACACCCGCCGCGCCCTCCTGACCCCCGCCACCTATCACGCGTGGCTCCGTTCTATCGCCGCCAAAATCTGACATGGACGAAGTACAGGGTATTATGAAAGCTGGCTCGTCCGGGGGCTCCCAGACGGACCAAGGAACTTCTCTTCCCAGCCGATGCCAGCGACAAGAACCCCCGAATCTATATATATAATTCTACACCAGCCACAGGAAAATATCAACAGAAAAGTACAAACTATTACGAAAAGTTTGTGTTAGGAGCATGAGGGAGAGGAGTGTAAAGGGAAGTTGTTGTGGGCCGTGGCCACTACTCAATATATGGCCTACTCTGCGGGGTTTTCCCAGCGTGTTGCGTTGAGCTTCACGAGGCGGAGTGTTGTCGGGGCCTCCGCCTCCCCGCCAGACTCTCATTACCTCGCCACTTCCCGCCACGAGGCGACCTACTCACCTAACCCCCAATTGAGGCATCAATTTCTTGGCCGTGATTTATACCGTTGATTGTTCGTCCCTTCCGCCTCCATTATTCCTGCAGTTTATTGGAAGAAAATAAAATCAGTGTTATTAATATCATCACTATCATTATCGGCGGCAAAAGTAACGAGAAAAGTAGCAGCACTTGTGTATACACATTTGTACATACCATGTTGGTAATATAATGGTAGTAATAGCTTCCTTCCCCGTCCCTTCCTCCTTTATCTTCCCCTCTCCTCCACCATCCCCACCCTCCCCGACAGTGGACCCTCCACCACAGGCCCCGGCACAACCCCCACCTGCCCGTCCACGCCTCGCTCTTATTCACTCAATTAGAGCCACTTATCAACATGCCGTTCGGAAAATGGCGGCCTTGGAGTAAAGAGCCATTTATATCCATTAGGCAGGCTTTTGTTGGGCCGTTGGCGACGCGTGTATTAGGGTCATTAGGTTATCAGCTCGACGCGGCCCTGCCCATCATGCCTGCCTGCACCTCCTACTCGAGTATTTCCTCTAATCCGTGAGAAAATACTGCTCGTCCGCCTCTTAAATGGAGAAAATTGAGCTTTCATGCTTGGGGAACGAGTGGGAGTGCGTAGAGGGGTGCGCTGGGGAAGATCGCCGACCAGGGGAGGAAGGGGACGATTTCCAGTTTTCAAGAGAGTAAAGTGAGGTAGCTCCTTCGGCTGCTGTCTTGGGGTGAGGGTCGACGTAGGAGTGGACAGTTTTATGCTTTGTATGTTTGTGTGTGTGTGTGTGTGTGTGTGTGTGTGTGTGTGTGTGTGTGTGTGTGTGTGTGTGTGTGTGTGTGTTGCTCTATAATGGAACAGCAAGCCTGAGCGAGCCAGACAAAGAGGCGGAGGTGGCGGGGTCGGGGAGGCGAGGCGAGGCGAGGTGTGGGCCGCCGGGTGTGACAGGATAATGAAGTGGGTTGAGTTCGGCAAAAAGCAACATTGTTCTGACAGGTACACGCGTAGTGGTAGTAGTAGTAGTAGTAGTAGTAGTAGCAGCAGCGGTGATGGTGGTAGTAGTAGTAGTTCAGCCCTGCATGTTTCAAGTGTGATTCGCAAGATAGGAGAAACACACACACACACACACACACACACACACACACACACACACACACAGACACGTGCCAACACATATGCATCCATGCTTACCCTCCCCCCCTCTTTTCCACGCACATGAACGTGTCGTCACGCATTCATACCAGCATGCATATAAATACACACTTGTCTCGCGCACGGACACACACACACACACACACACACACACACACACACACACACACACACACACACACAGACACACAGACAGACAGAGAGAGAGAGAGAGAGAGAGAGAGAGAGAGAGAGAGAGAGAGAGAGAGAGAGAGAGAGAGAGAGAGAGAGAGAGAGAGAGAGAGAGAGATGGGGGAAGGGGGTCAGAGCGTGCCTGTGTCTGTTTGTGTGTGTGTGTGTGTGTGTGTGTGTGTGTGTGTGTGTGTGTGTGTGTGTGTGATGTTAGGTAATGGATCCCTTTCAGATGAACAAACACGGGACAGTCTTGTCTAAGCGCAGTAAACATTTTTTTCCTGTAATGTGAGATATCCGAGACAGGCTTCGGGGACACCGGGGCAGTGTTTTCCTACTGCAGAGGGGATGTTACCTTGAATGACATAGGCGGATTTGCTCGAGTAGAGATTTGTTCCTCGCCAGATGAACACTACTTCTGGTGCTTTTGTACAAAGAAACAAAGCACCGAAGTGATGTTGAGCAAAATTTGGTGTCAGCCGATACGATGAAAGTTTCCCTGGGTGATATTAGCTTCTCGGCCGTATCATCTGCGTGGAAGCCTTCGTTTAGTTCCAGCAGATGAGTAAGCAGGGATCAGGTACAGACAACCCGGCCTCACATATGTCAGTAGGCCGCTGCTCTTGTTTTTGTGCTGCCAAGATTGCGATCGCTCCGGGCAGGAGACGAGCTCCGCATCCCCCACGCTGCATGGCGGGCAGGCGGTGGGTGCTTGGCCGCGGCTGGCTCAGCGCGGCACCAGGGTCAGCATGATCATCGCAAAGGTTTTTATAAAGGAACTAAGAGCCACGCTTTTTGCCTACTCTGAATGATAAAAGGTGACTCGGTAGACCGCGGCGGTAATGTCACGGTCTACAGGACAGCAGCAAGTTAACTTTTTGTATTCATCTTACTGCAGAATCAGACAAGTTAGCTGAACAAAAACTGCGGCGTTATATAATCCTCCTCCCGTGGGTGACGGGTGCTAACAAATATGACATCTTTTCCTCCGCCCAGCGCTCTTCACAAACGTTCCTCAAACCCAAGCATGATAAAGCAGAGTTTCGTTCCTGTTTTTTTTTTATAAATAAACACCAGGGTCTGAAGCGATAACAGCAGCAGGTTTGTGAAAGTGGTCGTATTTTTCGTTTGTTATATGAAATCTTACCAAGCGTGGCAAATGAGCAAAAGTGAACCTCCCCGAAGACGTGGACCGTGTACTATATTGTATTTTTTTTTACACAGCCAGAAAATAAGCTTTTGTAGCGCAAAGCTGCTTCTTGGTTTTAGTTACCTGAGACGGCACGTTGGTTTACGGCTGGATAGTTGCGATGCCCAGAAAGCATCCATCTCAATACTAATTTGAGGCACTGTAGCCCATTTGATGCTGGAGATGCCGGGCTTCTTAGCTATGGACAACACTTTTGAGTCATGACTCGCCTATTGTTTAAATCGTTAAAGATTTTCACACACACCAGGATAATATGCACTGTAAATTTTACACTTTCGTATCTCAATTTCTTACCAAAGATGTGAGGTTCCATGCAGCAAAATGATCACTTGTTGCTTTCAGATCAATGTTTTTGTCGTTGTTTGCTGTTTACGAGTCACTTCAGAGTCGAGTTGCGTGGTGTGTGGCGCGGCAGTACGTGCTGGTGCTGCTGCTCGCCGCCTCGCCACCCGCACGTCGGCGAGTGGTTGAAGGTCACCCACGTGTTTCCTTTTTCCTGAATGGGCTGAACTTCAACACGGATGCCGTAACAGCCATGTGCACGTATTTCATAATTACAAGCGGTTTATATCCGTTAGGTTGAAAAAAAAAAGTAGTCTTAAGGGCTGTAAAGCAAGGCATGCCATTATATCTTAAAGATTTGTAACAACAGTTGCACCAGGATCAACTCTAAACACACACACACACACACACACACACACACACACACACACACACACACACACACACACACACACACACACACACACACACACACCACACACATACCCCCCACCCCTCACACACACTGATTATACAGTACAGCACACGGAGAACAATGTTTCAAAAAACTATTTACATTCATGTATACCAAAAGTTTGCAGAGAGAGAGAGAGAGAGAGAGAGAGAGAGAGAGGGGGGGGGGGGGTTGTAGGGAAGGGAAGAAAAGTAGACAGACACAGGCAAACATTAAAACAAACACAAACAAACAAACAAAACGGCACGAGTAAACAATCCGGGATAAACAAAGGAAAGCCAAACAACGCGCTGAACACAAATCAAGAACACTCGCTCTGATCGACCAACAGGCGCAGACGAGGAAGCAAACAAGACGCTGAGATTTTTTTTCCCAATCGCAATAAAAGGCAGACCGACGAGCCGACGGACAGATAAAGCGAAGGCAAACACCGCCCGGACAGGTGATGAGTGAGCATATTCTGGCGCATTATTTTTAGTCCCCGCCTCAGCCTCCCGCGCTGTATATATAAAGCGGCGACGACACGGCTGCTCCATGGATGACTCGGCTCCCTATACCCACCCACCCTTCTCTCTCTCTCTCTCTCTCTCTCTCTCTCTCTCTCTCTCTCTCTCTCTCTCTCTCTCTCTCTCTCTCTCTCTCTCTCTCTCTCTCTCTCTCTCTCTCTCTCTCATTAAACTTTTTTTTTCTTTCAAATTGGCCAACATCGTATTCAATTATTTAGTTTTCATCGAATTTTATCAGACATGGAGCGAACCACTCCTGCACAAATAATAATAATAATAATAATAATAATAATAATAATAATAATCACTCATGGTCTAGGCTGGACAACCCCCAAGACCCCTCCGGTTAGCCACTTACAGCATTCACACATTGCCGGACAAAATGAAGCTCGGAGCTCATCGATTGATATAGCTTTGTTTAAACAGGTGTTCGTAATTATGTATGAGCTGAGCAATATTAATGGCCGGCCAAACGTGTCCAATGAATAATTTTGTAGCTTTGGTTTTGGTGTTTGAGGTGACAGTTTGCATTGGCCTGGACAAATGAGTCTGATCGTGGTCGTGAAACTTGCCAAAGATTATTATAATTTATTATCGCAGTTTCTGTTCTCAATTATCGTAAATTGTTCTCACTCTATTTAGCTTTTAGTATATGGAATACATGGCTCCCGACGAATAATTCGCTATGATTTTAACATGACAACCGTATAACATAACAATAGTGTATTCTTATTTCCACGACGAAGGATTGGATATATGTTTTGTGCAAAACGTATCATATTTATTTTTTTGTGCACATGGAGCGAAATCTGACTACATTATTATTCTGTTATTATTGAAGCCTGCCAGTCAGTCCCTCTACGTCCATGTCTTGTCCTTCTGCCGCGGCCATTCCTCCCGCCGTGGCCAGCGTCCTTGTCATTGAAGCCGCTCCGCCCCGCCGCTCACAGCTGCAGGTGCGGCAGGACCACACAGCGCGGCCACCACCTCCCGGGGGCGCTGCGGCGGGTGGGAGGAGGCTGGGGGTGGAAGCACGTGAGGCCCCACAGAGGAGCCTCACACCCCCCACTGACGGCCAAAAGCTAATCTCAAGGGAGAAAATGTTACGGGTGACCGATGAGGCTGAAAAACACTTAATATGTTACTAAGCTTAAACCCTAAATCACACTTGGTTAGGCGTGCTGAGACAAAACAAAACTGATATTATTTCTATGTTCGTTACCTGGTCTTTCTACGCCCTCACAACCCTCGGATAACCTCCTCTACACCCAGTCTTTATATCACTCCTCCGGCACCTCTGTTAAATGCCCTTCACTCATACCCTTCCTTCCTCAGCTTCACCCCCCCTCCCCCAATCCTCCCTTCTTATACCTATTTCATTCACCTCAATGCCTACCTTCCGCCTCCCCACTTCCCCTCTTTCACCCCGTTCCCCACTCCATGTGCCCGCTCCTCTCTTCCTGCTGCTAGTCCTCAACTCCCCTCCCTTCCCCTCTGCGTCATTCCCTACTTTCATGCTTCTCTTCATTACCTTGCCATTACTCTCATCCTTTCCACCCTCTCCCGCCCTCCCTCATCCCTGTCCCTCTCCTTTCTCTCCATTTTGTTCTTCCATCAAACTCAACTCCCTTCCCCTCTACGTTATTCCTTTCCTCCATTCCTCTCTTCTCATTATCTCCCTCTCATTCCCTCTTCCTCCATTTCCTCCCCATTCCTCAACTCTGCGTCACCCCTCACCTCAGTCCCTTACCCTCTCTCCTTCCCCTCCCCTCCCTCCACACCTCAAGTACACCTGCCTAATGACTGCTCACGAATGATTGACGCAGATATAATACGGGTCATTGTGGCTCCGCTAATTGCTCTCGACCCCCACCCCCTCCCACCCCACCCCCGAGGTCACACACACACACACACACACACACACACACACACACACACACACACACACACACACGGAGTAAGTGATGATTTGATCTGATGTTTGTATTGAGACGACTGCCAATACCACCACCACCACTTTTATACTACTACTACTACTACTACTACTACAACTACCACTACTACTACTACAACAACAACTACTACTACTACAACAACAACTACTACTACTACTACTACTACTACTACTACTACTACTACTACTACTACTACTACTACTTCTACTACTACTACTACTACCGCCATATTTATTCTCTTCCTCTTCATTATCAGTGTTTTTTTTCTTTTTTTTTTTCTTTTTTTTACCAGCACGACTAGCGACATTTGGATCCCACGTCCGCTTAACATTTCTCAGTAATTAGAATCATCCATCTCTTCCTTCTTCCTCCTCACGTCTTCCTCGACCTCCGCTGCCACCTCCACTATCACCTTCCCCTCTTCCTTCTCCTCCTCTTCCTCCTCCTCCTCCTCTTCCTCCTGCTCCTTCTCCTCCTCTTTATCTTCCTATGCCTCTTCTTCCTTCTCCTCCTCCTCCTCCTCCTCCTCCTCTTGTATTTATGTATGATTATTGTCACTAATGCAAAGAGACGTCACTGAGAGAGAGAGAGAGAGAGAGAGAGAGAGAGAGAGAGAGAGAGAGAGAGAGAGAGAGAGAGAGAGAGAGAGAGAGAGAGAGAGAATCAAGGCGTTAATTAAAAACTGGGAGACTAGCGCAGCGTTCTCAGAAAACGAAAAGTACCGTAGAAGTCACCACCACCACCACCACCACTACCACCACCGTCACCACATCAGGTTCAAGGTCAAGGAGGAAGTCTGTTGTGTGCGGGACATTATCATTGTTGCATTGTTTCCTCTTTTTTCCCCCTTTTTTATGCACCTTTTCATCCCCCTTCCCCTTCTCCCCTTTTGTTGTATTTATTCCCGACTTTTTCCTCCCACAATTTGTCATTACGTATTTTTTCTCTTAGCTGTCAGTCAATTTTCCTTACATTTTTTCCCTCTGTGTCCTTTTTTATACTTTTTTTTGTTCCCTTGGTTAATAATACCTTAAGTAGTGTGTTAGGTATTCATCCTGAGCTTATACTTTTTCAGACTTTTTTTTTACTTTTTTTTTGCGTTAGTCATTGTTGGTATTTTCTCATCATCCTGTCTCATGGTCATTTTTTTTATCTTTTGTGCATTGGTTTTGTGTGTGTGTGTGTGTGTGTGTGTGTGTGTGTGTGTGTGTGTGTGTGTGCTATTTTGAGCTCGTCTATTTGTTTGTGTATGTATGTGTGTGTGTGTGTGTGTGTGTGTGTGTGTGTGTGTGTGTGTGTGTGTGTGTGTGTGTTATTTTTAGGTAGTCTTTTTTTATTTGTATTTGTGTTGGTTCACTTGTGCATACGAACGCGCGCACGTGCACAAGTAAGTGTGTGTTATTCACCATGGCCTGATCACGAGTTGGACTCGCAATCGCCAGCAGGTACCCTCCCGACATGAGCAAGTGCTCTTTATAGTCGATCTATGGGCTTTGCCAGGACCTCACACACCACACACCCCATCCCCCTTGCTCAAGGGGGGGACAGTAACCACTCCTAGTCAACCGAAAGAATCCGGCCTGTGCGGGGCTCGAACCTCCGCCTGTCAGGCTGTGAACCCTGGCAGAGCAGCGCTCTAACCAGCTGAACCAGCGGAGCGGTGTGTGTGTGTGTGTGTGTGTGTGTGTGTGTGTGTGTGTGTGTGTGTGTGTGTGTGTGTGTGTTTACTATTTTGAGGTCGTCTTATTGTGTGTGTGTGTGTGTGTGTGTGTGTGTGTGTGTGTGTGTGTGTGTGTGTTCGTCCTTCCGCCCGTCACGTTTTATTATATTACCTCGAATTTTCTTTAGTCATGATTTTTTCCCTCTTTTACTATGTCTTTCCTCATCCTTCTTGCATTCTCCGTTTTATTCCAGCGAGGTAGGACACGGATGAATAGAAAATATAAATCAGACTTGTGAAGAGAAATTGAATATGGACGAAGTTACTGAATGTGTGTGTGTGTGTGTGTGTGTGTGTGTGTGTGTGTGTGTGTGTGTGTGTGTGTGTGTGTGCGTTCGTTTAGGAGGTCACCTGGGCGGGTCTGGTCGTGGGCGTGGTCGCGTAACATTCTCTCTCTCTCTCTCTCTCTCTCTCTCTCTCTCTCTCTCTCTCTCTCTCTCTCTCTCTCTCTCTCTCTCTCTCTGGCTCTCTCGCTCTCTCTCTCTCTCTCTCTCTCTCTCTCTCTCTCTCTCTCTCTCTCTCTCTCTCTCTCTCTCTCTCTCTCTCTCTCTCTCTCTCTCTCTCTCTCTCTCTCTCTCTCTCCTTTTACCTCTCCATCTCAGCCCTCCAATCCCTTTTATAATCCCGTCTCTTATCAGTGGTGCTTCAACCTGTTAATCTCTATCGTGGCACTCCGTTGTTGCTGTTGCTGCGGGTGCTGTTGCCGTACATTATCGAGGCGGCAGGTTACGTAAAGGTTAGTGTTGTATGTGAACCGTCGGGCCTCCGTGCGCGGCATCACTAAGCGGGGTGAAAGTTGTTGCTGCCGCCGCCTATTCGCATGCATCTCTCGGGGTGGGGGGAAACGCCGGGCGCGGGATGTGCCGGGGAAGCTGGGTGTTAAAGAGCCAACAAACGAGCGACGTATTTCAAGCTTGCGTCCGCCGATTGGGGAATTGCTAAAAGGGGAAGGAGGTGCATACAGGAGTGAGGAGGAGGAGGAGGACGAGTAGAAGCAAGCGGAACAGGGAGAAAATGCGTGTAGATTTGAGGAGGACGAAGAAGAGTGTTGGAAGTAGAGTTGAGGAGCAGGACGAGGAGGAATAGAGTGAGGAGAAGAATGTTGAAGTGAGAGGAGAAAGAGATGAAGTTAAAAAAAAAAGAATGAGGAGAAGGAACAAAGGGAAAAATAAGAGAATAGGGGTAAGAAGAAAGAGAAGCAGGATAAAGAGCAGGGTAGGAATATGGAAGAGGAGGAGAACCAGAAAGAAGAAAAGGGAAAACAAAAGATAATAGGAGTGAAGAGAATGAGGAGGAGGAGCAAGAGTGTATGTAAGATTGTTAGTCATGTAGTAATGAGAATACTTTCCTTCCCTCTTAAGTGATTTCTTTTGTTTTAGGGTAAGGAACAGATAGATGAATAGGTTAAAAAAAATCAAGGCCTCTCGGTATGTTATTTCTTCTAGGACAGGGTGGGGTGAGGAAACGTAGTGGTGGTGGTGGTGGAGGGGGAAGGTGCTTTGGCATTGGGGTGTTGGGGTGTGCTTGTGTGTGAGGTGCGGTTAGGGGGACGATACCAAGGATAGGGGGGCAGGGAAGGCCGAAGTATGTGTGTGTGCTGGGGGGGGGGGGGATCGCCACGTTCGCAGGATAATGGCAGTGAGGAAGTGTATCACAGTAACTAATTTACATTTGTCTTGTAGTGGTGAGGTCGTGGAATGTTGTTGAGGGTGAGGAAGGGCGTTGGGGTGCGATGCTTGGGGAGAGGAGGGGAAACAGAGAGGGAGAGATGTTGGGGTGTGGTGGATGTGGAGGAGGAGGGAAGGGAGGACTTCAGGGGTGTGGTGGAAGAGGAGGGAGCAGTTAGGAGAGTGGGTGGTGGTGGGTGAGGCGCAAGGGAGGGGTGAGAGGCGTGGTGGGGGTTGGGGGCACGCGCAAGCAATCCCAAGGCCCCATCACCAAGGTAGTCGTGTCCAGCATATTATTACTATTATTGTTATTTTTCCCCTCCTGAAATGACTCGTCACTTGTTGGAAAGGGTTGAAGGGAAATTATACTAAACACTGTGTTGAGTTTAAATGTTTCTCGTTCTTTTCTCTCGAGGATAACTGGAAAGGCAAACTGAGAAGTGATTATTTCTTCATTTGTTTTTACGAGAAGCACAAACATGAATATAATTAAATAGATATACATATATACTTTTGTTTTATGTATGCGCATTATTCATCTATATTTTTAACGTCTGGGCAAAGATTAAGGTTTGCCTGGTGTGGAGTATTTAAGGTGAGGATATTTGGGAGGTAATGGTGAGGATGTGAGGGAGACAATGTAAGAGGATGACGGTAAGGGTGTAGGCGATGTTTAGAGGGTTATAAGTTGGAGTGAGGAGGATGGTGTGCGGGTGAGTTTTGTTAGGTGAGGGTGAAGGTATTAGTGGTGAGAGCGAGAGGAAAGGTGATGGTAAAGGTGACAGGGCTGTGGTGGTGAAGGTGAGGGAGAGGCGTTCCTCGTCACCCCTGCCGTGCCCCCACCTGCCCTTAGCACCTGCCCACCTGTCCCTCTCTTCCGCAACAGGTGGGGCGCGCCGGAAAGGCAGCAGAGACAGCGGCGTCAGGGGTAGCGGCGGCGGCAGAGAGCAAGGACAGACAAACAGACAGACAGTGTAGTGCGTCGCCACGATTTCTTTATTTTTCCTTCAGTCGTGTTGTCTTGCAGATATTTTTTTCTTTTTTCCGACGCGCAACCTCTCGCTTTTTTAACTTGCAACGGATTTTTTCGTGGCATGTATTTTTGTTTTCGTTTCTTTGCCGATCGCTGGAATGGCTAAGCGGCGGACACTGATCCTTAGCCGTGTCGCGGTGTCCAGCGGCCGCTCCTCGCAAAAGTGCCAAGTAAAACAAAAGAACACGTCGGGGGCTTGTTTTTATGTCCACGGGAGAACGCATTTCTTTCTGCTACTTTTTTTTTCTCTCTTTCCACCTCTCTCCCCACTCCTTCTCCTCTCGCTCTCTCACACTCTTGCTCACTTTTCCCCGGGCGATATTTTCATCTTGGGGCGAGAGGCAGCTTGTTCGTCCGTTTTTTTTTTTCTTGCATCTCACACCATTTACTTAATCACGACATGAGCATGGCAACGACAAGGGTTTGGAGAGGATCAGGGTGAGGCGAGTCTGGTAGCGAAGGAGATGTTGTCAAGATTTGAAGGAAAGGACGAGACTCAAGAGGAAGAGGGGAAGGAAGAAAAGAAGAATCAAAATAAGGAGATCAGGAGCAAAGAAATCAAGGGATGGGAGACGTGGGGACTGGAAAAGAAAATGTTTGGGAAGGAGGAGGAGAAGGAGAAGGAGGAGGAAAGGAAAGGAAAGGAATGAATACAAAAAGGGAAGAAATCAATATAGAGGAGAACGTGCAAATAAAAAAAGAAACGAACAAAGGAAACCGAAAAAAAGTGAATAAATGAAGGCAAGAGAGAGAGAGAGAGAGAGAGAGAGAGTAGTTTTACATTCCAGCAGAAGCAGTGTGGCCCGCCGGTCCTCACTCTGTCATCCATAATTCATCACTCCCTCTCCTCTCTGCATCACCTCCACGCCCCCTCACCCACGCCCTCACCCACGCCCTCACCCACGCCCTCACTCACTGACTCACCCACGTCTTCCTATACGCACGCCTTCCGTACATCAAAACACCTCTAAATTTATTCTATCGCCTCCTTACTCATTTCCTCAGCACCTCACTCATCCTGCGCCTCATAATCATACGCCTGATCTTCTACCCCTCACTCCTTGCCCATTCCTTCTTTCCTTCTTTCGTTCCTTTGCAATTTTCCTCCTTCCTTTCAATCTTCCTTCAAACTTGACCATTCCTTCTTTATTTCCTTTACACATTTCTATTTTTTTCACTCCTGTTCTTTCCTTCCTTCCCTCCTTTACTCTCTTGCACCTTCCTTGCCCTCTGCCTTCCCTCTCCTTCCTTCCTTCCTTCCTTCCTTCACTCTCACGTCTTTCCAGCTTCTTTCTTTCCTTACATCACTCCCTCGCCCTTTCCACAGCTTTTCAATTCTTCAAGCTCTCCTCCCGTTACCCCCACCCCCACCCCGGCAACCACTCACACTTCTCCCCTCACCTCTCACCCCATTCCCTGTCTTGACCCCCCCTCCTCTCCTCCCCTCACCCCCTATTCCCGTCACTCCCACACTCACTTCCTCAGCCATACTGCCTTTAAAACCACCACCACCACCACCACCGAGGAGAGCAGTAGAACCTCACGCAGAAGACGAAAAGAATATTTTTTTATTATTTTCTCCACCAAAAGCGTCCCTCCGATGCACACGCGAGAAGAAAGTTTGTGGGTGAATTACGTTAGTGGCCCACCATGTATGATTGTTGTTGTTATTATTATTATTATTATTATTATTATTATTATTATTATTATTATTATTATTATTATTATTATTATTATTATTATTATTATTATTATTGTTATTATTATTATTATTGCTGTTTGAAGCTAAGGTTAGTAAAATGTGCTGTAAGTGTACATATTTTATTTTCGTAAAGGGTATTGCTTCGTCTTTTTATTTATTTATTTTTTCATTTATATTTATTTACTTTTACTATTTTTTTGCTTCGTCTTTTTATTTATATATTTTTTTCGTCTTTTTATTTTTTCGTAAAGGGTATTGCTTCGTGTATTTATTTTTTCTCCCTCGACCTTCTCCACCTCCTCATCCCTGATACATGAGCTCAAAAATAAGATTATTCGATTGGACTGATTTTTCTCTTTCTTGACTTTTCTTCTTCAGCATTATAATGATAACAATTATTATTATCTTTATCATTAGTATAAGTACCATTTTTCTACTATAAGCGGAGCGAGGGACCAAAGGAGAGAGAGAGAGAGAGAGAGAGAGAGAGAGAGAGAGAGAGAGACACACATATCACAACTCAGTATCATAACAGTTTAGAGGACAGCGTGGGCCTCGTTGCCGCCCAGCCCTCAGCCTCCCCGCAGACACATTGCTGAGCCACGGGCGAGGCGGGGCGGCCATCCTGGCACCCCGCGACCTTGTGTTCAAAGAGGAATGCAGGAAGTGGAACGACTAGGCCTAAACTGCCTCTTCCGTATCCGTATTGCACGATGGTATCATAAAAACATACATACATGCATACATACACACATACATACATACACACATACATATACACCTACACATTATTCCCAACGTGCACACATACATATATACATACATACATACTTCATATAATAAAAGATATTCAATGAAAACATTCCACAATGAGCAGTCCTCCTTTTCCTCCACCTCCTCCATATAATCATCATCGTCGTTATCACAGGACGAAATATATATATATATATATATATATATATATATATATATATATATATATATATATATATATATATATATATATATATATATATATATATATATATATATATATATATATATATATATATATATATATATATATATATATATATATATATATATATATATATATATATATATATATATATATTAAACACACACACACACACACACACACACACACACACACACACACACACACACGAGAGAGAGATGAAGGAAGGGGCAATGCAGGTCAGGGGAAAGTGAAGCTAACACGGCCATGCATTAACGAGCTGGAGTGATTCACTTTGTGCTCGACGATAAAGGAAAGCTAGACAAACACAATGCCGCCATGACCCACCTCTCTCCTTGATAAAAGTAGTAGTAGTAGTAGTATAGTAGTAGTAATAGTAATAATAATAATAATAATAATAATAATAATAATAATAATAATAATAATAATAATAATAATGATAAATACCAACACTGATAAAGCTCTTTTGGACAGTAGAGTAAAATTCTTCAAAGTCTTAAATTCCGCCGCATATTTTCTCTCATTTCTATCTTTTTTAACTCTTCTTTTCAGCCAAGAATTTTGTTATTTGACCGGTTAATAACAATATTGGCGTTGAATATTTTTATACTCTTTAGAATCAGGACTCGTGCACACTTGACGTGGTATTTGTGCTTATTCGTAGTACCTGTTGCTCATGACTTCGCAGTACTGTAACGTTTCATGAGAAGTTCCCGCTTTTCTAGGGAGTAAGTTGGAACTGTTCATGTTTCCAAGTAATTTGCAACATGCTGTAATTTTTCGTCATTTCCTGAAGCTAACCTGGTAATTTCAAGTTTCTCTCTCTCTCTCTCTCTCTCTCTCTCTCTCTCTCTCTCTCTCTCTCTCTCTCTCTCTCTCTCTCTCTCTCTCTCTCTCTCTCTCTCTCTCTCTCTCTCTCTCTCTCTCTCTCTCTCTCTCTCTCTCTCTCTCTCTTTTTCGTCGGATCAGGACGCTAGTATTGTCCAGAATGAACTAAACAGATTGTATGACTGGGCGAACAAAGGGCAGATGGGGTTCAATGTAGGGAAGTGCAGCATTCTGAGTGTAGGTAGGAACAATCCCTTACATAACTATTGCTTAAATGACACTCCCATAAGCAAGTTTGGATGCGAGAGGGATTTAGGGGTCTTAGTGTGCTCTGATCTCCATTCAAGGGCACAATTCATTCAAGCTAGAAATGGAGCAAACAAGGTACTGGGTTTTATTCAACAGAAGCGCCGAAGTCTTCCTCAAACTATATTTAGCATTAGTTAGACCTCATATTCATTATGCGGTTCAATTCTGGTCACTTTACTATAGAATGGATATCAGAATGTTAGAATCGGTGCAGAGGAGGATGACTAAGATGATTCAAGGGATAGACTCACAGTTAAACTTGCATTCTCTAGAAAGGCAAAGGGTGCGTGGAGACATGATCGAGGTTTATAAATGGATGAAAGGCCTTAACAAGGGGGATATTCATAAGGTTCTGTCGGTAAGAGAACCGGGTAGGACACGAAGTAACGGGTTTAAACTGGATAAATTCAGATTCAACAGGGACATAGGCAAAAATTAGTTTACTAACAAAGTGGTAGATTAGTGGAACAGGCTGAGCAGTCATGCGGTGAGTGCCAATACAATTGTCACATTCAAAAGTAGATTACATAAATTCATGGACAGTGATATTAGGTGGGGTTAGATTCACGTGAGGTTAGGCTCAAAGGAGCTGCCTTGTACAGGGCTACCGGTCTCTAGCAGACTCCTACGTTCTTATGTTTCTCTCTCTCTCTCTCTCTCTCTCTCTCTCTCTCTCTCTCTCTCTCTCTCTCTCTCTCTCTCTCTCTCTCTCTCTCTCTCTCTCTCTCTCTCTCTCTCTCTCTCTTTGTACTAAGCTTGTTTGTACACGCGCAAAGCAACCAGTTATTGAGAGAGAGGTGGATGCACTGCTGTACATATATTGCTGAGGCTCGACAAATCCGCTCCACATTATACAACACACACACACACACACACACACACACACACACACACACACGGCGTGAAATAGTGATCTACTTTCACTATCGTCGCCCTACATGCCACCGGAATGTCCACTTTTTTACCCCCATGCCTCGAGGGGAAGCGGGTCACCCTCAACTCGACTTGTAGAAGGAATCCAGGCACGGAGGAGGAGTCAATGATCTCATGCTGCTCCCCTCACTACCTCCTCTCCCCTCCATCCATTCCCTTACCTCCTCCTCCTCCTCCTCCTCCTCCTCCTCCACCTCCACTCCTTTTGTCTCCTTTTTCCACGTCTCTTCTTCATCTCCCTTCGTTTTCTTTTGCATTTTCGTTCTCCCTGTCGTTCCCCTTTTCTTTCCTCCCCTTTCTCCTGCACCCTTCCTTCATGTGTCTGAAACCATTAATCTCTTCTCTTCCTCGTACAGTGTTCATCTCCTACCCTCCATACTTCTTTTCGTTTCCTTGTCATCAGCTTCTTCGATATATTTTTTACCTTCACTCTCCCTCCATTCCTCCACTTTTCTTCCTGACACATAATGTACTCCTGTTTGTCTTTATTTAATCTTCAACATCATCCATCATAATCCTCCTTAGTCACCCCTATCTTCTCTACATCTCTCTCTCTCCCTTTCTTTTGCTACTTCCCTTTCTTTCACTTCACTCTGTCTACCTCTCATCTGCGTTTCGGTATTCTTTTCTTTCTCTCTTCCTTTGTTCTTCCCAGTAAGGTTTTCTATCTCTGCTGCCTCGCTTCTTTTGTTCTTCATTGTTCACTCTCTCTTTTTTGCATCTTTTTCGCATGTCTTTGTCCATTCCATATCCCATACACTCCACTCCATCACTCTGCCTCTCTCCCTTTCTCCTCCCCTTCTCCCTTTCATTTTCCTCCATCCCCTTCTCTTCCCTTCTCCGTGTGCCCTCGACTGCCCCCTCTCTCTCTCTCTCCCCCTCTCTCTGTTTCAACGCTGACGTAACTTACTAACCTTAATCCTCTCAGCAAACAGCATTACCATCATCATCTGTGTCGCTTGCATCATCTTTGTGACCGTCATCATCTTTCTTCTTCCGACATCATTGTCACTTTTACCATTAGCTGATACTTTTGTTGTTGTTGTTGTTGTTTTGAATAGTTGCTATGATTGAATAAAAGGGTTGATGTCTTGAGTGTTATAAGGGATAGTGTTGTCATTGTCTTCTACCTACTTGATTTGATTGTTTTCTTCATCATCGTCGTCGTCATAAAATTGTCATCATATAGTTGATTTTTTTATTGTTTGTTTATCATCGTCGTCATAAGTCATCATATAGTTTTTGTGTGTGTGTGTGTTTATCATTTTCACCGTTGTCATTTTGGGTTTATTTTTCGTTTAAGATATTAAGATTTTTTTTTTTAATTTCATTGTCTCCTACATTCTCTTTTTGATTGTATTGTATTCATCATCTTCGTCTTCCTCTTATTGTCAGCATTATATTTTTTTGTTTGTTTGTTTATCATTCCCACCATTGTTGCTTTTTGGAGGGGTTCAGCATTAGGATTATTTGTTTTTTTCATGTTTTTCATCATGATGCTCCCCATTAGTAGTTAATTAGTACAACATTGTCATTACCATCATCATAGTTACATACCTTCGCCATTGTCGTCTTCGTCGTCAACATCGTCAAGCGGCACTCCTGCGACACTCTCATTAACTAACACGCGTGTCTAATGACGATGACTGGCCCGCCTCCGTCACCTTGATGCTCCAGGTGGTGGCGGGGCGGGGTGGGGGTGCTGATGCTGTGACAGTGTTGTTGTTGTTGTTGGTGGTGGTGGTGGTGGTGGTGGTGGTCGTCGCGGAGATGGTGCAGGCGAGAATGAAGTGTTTAATTTATGCTTTCAAACCCTTCTTGTACATTTTATTCTAATTGGTGGTGGTGGTGATGATGCTGGCGCTAGGGGTGTTGGCGGTGGTGGTGGCGGTGGTGGTGGTGGGGGTGGTGGCCGTGGTGGTGGTGGTGGTGGTGAAGGCGAGAATGAAATGTTTAGTTTGTTTTTTCTTCTAATTCTTTATTTCTTGTACATCTTATTCTCATTTCGTATAAAATTTCAAGATTCTTATTTAAATTTAGTTTGTAATTTTTTTTTTGCATGTAATTATTTTTTTTTGCTACACATTCCAACGAACTTCCAACTTGGGTGACAAAAATTTCGGTTTCATTCGATATATTTTTCTCTCATTCTTTTAAGTATTTACGCTTCGTGGTTTGTACTTTTTTTCCGTTGGCACAGTAAACAGCTAAGTCACGTCTTTTCCTTAACTAGACGCCAGGTACTCCGCTCCTCCGTGCTTTGTATGCTAATGTATGCATGGACGAGTAAAAACGAGTAAAACAATTATGTCTGCCGCTGCCACGCCCGTCGAGTGAAAGAAGTGGCGGGGGCTAGGGAATTCACACCGCTCACCATCACACGCGACTTTCTCGTGCTAACTTGTTTGGCAAGACGAACTTTATTGGTGAAGAAAGATAGCGAAACCGATCAGTGGTGTTTTTGTGCTGGTGATGCCTGGGTTGAGTTGAGCTTGGCTGGGTTGTGCTCGGATAAGCTGAAGTAGACTGAATGAGGATGAGATGGTATTAGATTAAATGTTGCCTGATCTAATGGAGTTGGATTGGGTTTAACATGATATAAGATGGCGTGAATGTACCGAACCTGACTATCATGTCTTGTACGGCTTCAAGAGACTCAAATAAGCAGTAAGGACGTAGAGTAGACAAGGCCAAGTGCTGCACGTCTCGGGGTGGATTGGTTAGATTAATAAGTGTGGGTGGGGCAAGGCGAGGTGGGGCGGCGTAGAACGAGACTGAAATAACGTTGAATTAACAGCAGTTTTGGGTGTGCATTGGGCTATGATGGGCTGGGATAAACCAAGGCCTGATAAACTGAACAACGCGAGACTAACATTTTGTATTGTGCTGTGAATTGAGTTGCGCCGAGCTTGATTCCGACGCAGGATGATGATATCTAGTGTTGAGCTTAAACTGGATTGCGTTAGGTTGTGTTGGATTTGGCTGGCATGTGTGTGTGTGTGTGTGTGTGTGTGTGTGTGTGTGTGTGTGTGTGTGTGTGTGTGTGTGTGTTTTCTGAGGAACAGTCCTTCGGTCCTTTCAAGTGAATCTGAGCCTCACTTATTTTTTTCCTTAGCGTGGCTGCGAGAAACATTAAATCAAAATAACCTTTGTTCTCTTACCTCCTTTTTACAACATTCAACTGCACTTCAGGTTTCCCGTGTTGTAATGTGGTTATGTGTTTCTCTCTCTCTCTCTCTCTCTCTCTCTCTCTCTCTCTCTCTCTCTCTCTCTCTCTCTCTCTCTCTCTCTCTCTCTCTCTCTCTCTCTCTCTCTCTCTCTCTCTCTCTCTCTCTCTCTCTCTCATCCGCATGCACACAAACACACACACCAAAAAACAAACAAATAAACAAAACACTCAGACAAGCGAACAAACATAAAAACCTGGACCAGCAGATCACGAGATTAGATAACCACCACCACCCACTACCACCACTACCACCACCACCACCACCATCGTTCCTACTCTTCTCACAGGCCACTAACATTTTTTTTTTCTTTTCTTCATCTTCCTGGTATTTGCCTGGACTGTCCTTCAACTTTACCAGCGTCGAGTTCACAAGCTTCCACTCCTCTCTCCTTCCCTTCAGTGGTTCATCTTTTCCGTATGTCAACTCTTTCTGCTAGTGGCCCTTCTATCCACCAATCCTCTCCGGTGCCCCTTCTATGGTTCCTTCAGTCTCCTTCTGTTGCCCCTCCCCTTCCAGACCCCTTCAGTGGCCTCTCTTTTCCTTCAAATCCTTCCAGTGGTCCCTCTTTCTTTTCCGTCCCTTTCAATGGCCCGTCTTTCCCTTCAACCTCCTCCAGTTACCCGTCTTTTAATCCAGTCCCTCCAGTGGCCTCTTTTCCTCCACACCTTCATAGTGGCCCCTCTTTTCCCTCCAGTCTCCTTCAGTTGCCCCTCTTTCCCTTCAGTCCCTCCAGTGGCCCCTTTCCCTCCACACCTCTGTCCCTTCTTTCCTGCCACACGTGTCTAGGAGCTCCTTTACCGTAAGACGCCTCCATTGGCTGCTTCCTCTTTCCAGTGGCCGCTCCAGCCCTCCAAAGCCTTCTAGTGGCCTCATCTCTCCTCCAGGGCCAATTTTTCTCCCTCCAGGCCATTTTATTCTCCAGGACTTTCTTCTCTGACACCTATCATTTGAAGGTTTCCAGTGGCCCTTTTTCCTTCATGATCCTTCTGTTGGGCACATATGACTTCTGTTGTTGTGGCGCCATGACTGCGTATCCCAATCAATCAATAAATCAATCACTTTTGTTTCCTCCGGCATCCCTCCAGCGATCCCTTTTTTTCCCTCTATACTCTTTCTTTGGTCTCATCTTTCCCTCATACTCTTGCAGACGTACTCTCTTTCCTCTAGTGTCCATCCTGTGCTTCCTACTTCCCTCTAATATCCCTCTTGTGAACTCTTCCCCTTCACGAATTTTCCTGCGGCACTCCTCCCTATTCCTTCTCGTGTCTTCTCTCCACACTTCCTTCAAAACAACTGCTATCCTTCACTCCAGCCTCTCCAGTGGTCCTTATTTTATCTCACGGTCTCTCTCATGGTCTACTTTTGTCTTCAGAGCCCCATCCAATGTACAGTACGATGGGACGCATGGCCTTCGCCGGGACAGTTTTGCGAAGATTTGGCTATGAAGCGGCGACACTTTTTGACCCCCTTGAGGCCCTTCCATGCTGGCAAACTATCTCGTCCATACAGTAACATCCTCTTTCTATTTTATTTTCCTCATCCCTATTGTTCCAGCTTCTACTCCTCTTCCTCCTCCAGCTCTCTTGCTCCTCCTGCTATTCAACTTCCCGCTTCCTGGCAGACACGCGGTTCGTAAATGTCTGACTTGTCACTCGCCGCCTCCCGGGTCGTCTTGAAAGGCTGGCCAGGGAGGGACGTTTTATGTGCCGCTCTGAAAAATGGTGCCCTGACTTAGCCGTAAGGGCTCTGCATTCTTCTCTCCAGTTTGCTTTAAATAATTGCCGTCTACTATTAAACGAGATTGCAAGTTAATTAATTTGGGGGTGACGGTAAATAGATGGAGGTGATTATAGAAAGTGCACGGCTGTCACATGTCCTTGCAAGGTGTGTAAGGTTAACACGAGACGCCTGAGTGTGCGGACGGGACGCCTTGCCCAGTCAGCGCGCCAGACATGCAACACCACCACCACCACCACCACCCGAAGTGGCCGACCAAGCCCTCCACCACTCCCTGCAGCCGACAAACAGGCAGGCCATTGCTCGCCGCCCTCCTCAGCACGCCGCCGCGGTCTGGACAAACGAAACAAACTAATCGTGGCCGCTGCAGCCTCCGAGCGATAATAACCTCTATTGGCCGACGTCCAGAGTGTTAATGACACGCTACGGCCACCCCGACACCCGGCCCTTCCCGCGCCTCCGTCCGCGCAGCAATGCCCTTCACTGCAATACATTAGGACGTAGAGAAGTCCACTCTAATGGGAAGACTGTGTCAAATTGTGTACAATGCGCGAAAATTGTATGTGGAGAGCGGCGCGGGATATCGGTGCTGTATCGCGCTTTGTCAGTATTTTTCATTCCTGTCCTGAGGGCGGGAGTGTGTGTGTGCGCGCGCAACCCTGGAATTAGCTATTGTTTATGAGTTTTTTGCGAGGTCGACGCATGCACCCTGTTGGGTTTTTATGCCGGCGTGGCCAGCCTGACGGTAAATACACTGCCAGGCCGGGCAACATGATAGCTGAGAGTAATCACCGGCAGAGTCGGCGAGGCTAAATGACAAGCTGGCGACGCTCCTCCCGATATGTTATGGATCAGATAGCTCCTCCCGCCGCCGTCACTGTCCAGGCGATGCTACGCCCCACAACACCACCGTGTGTGGAGCGCAAAGTTGGAGCGGCCAGCCTCCCCACGTCACTCACTCCTCCCCTCTGTGGTTGGGCGAGAATACTCCACACCTCTTCTGGGGAACGCGTTCTTCAGGTACCGAGGGTAGGGCGAGTCATCCCGGCGCGAGGTTACGCCTTCTCCCTGCTGCGTTTTCTACCTTTCCGTCTCCCAAGAAGCTTCTAAACAAAATGTAAACTGCCCCCCGCTATCCGCGCCCATCTCCCCCGTAATGACAGGTTGGTCCTTGTGCATGATGCTATCGGTCCGGCCAATACGAAGGGCGAGCAGTCGAGTCTCCTCCCCACCACCGTCCCGCTGCCAACTCACATTATCTCAGAGTAATTTACATCGCGTTATGAAGGGCCATAATTGGCTTTGGATAATCATATCTTAGGCTTTATTTGCAGATAATTATGGCTTCGCACTGACCCCCCCCCCCCCCACACACACACACAAACGCACATACAAACGCACTTGCTTCTTCATTCGTCAGTGTAAGCGCCTGCTTTGTCAAGTGGTTCTGTTCCTTAAGTCGCCGGGTATCACATACGAGATGTACGAAATGCGTTACTGCCACTTACAGAGATGCCAGATGCCCCTGTGCGCCTGTCGCAGCCTATGGTACAGCACCCAGGGACAACACCTAGTCAGCCGGTCAACCAGTTAGTCAGTCAGTCAGTTGGTCACTTAGCAGACAACCAGAGATCTAGGGACTACTTTTATTGATACAGTTAGTGAGTCATTTAGTCAAGGAACCAGGGATCTAGGCACGTATTTTTTTTTTTTTTTTTTTATCCCGTGGACACTCGCCCCAAAGAGTCTCCTTGCTGAACTTACTACTTCCACGAGCCTCCCGACACATGGCTCCTGAAGGCAGTCATCTTAAGGCGACAAAAGAGGAACATAATAATCAGCGTTCGGTTCTCACCCCCAGAATACTCGCACCTCACCGTCCTAACACGTTCCCCGTCACACCATTATCAGCTTCAGCCTGCTCCCTTACTCTCCACTTCCTTTCCTCCCTTCCTCCTTTGTTCAATCCTCCCGTCAAGCTTCCCTCACTAGTCCCTCACACTCACACAGCAGCTCCTCACCCTCCCACCAATCTTCTGCTCTCCCCATTACTTCTCCCCCATGCAGACAGAAATTGGCTCGTCTGACATTCTTCATACGAATCTTCAACCTTATTTAATATTCTAGAAAAGGTTACTCCCACACTTTTTCTTTCTGTCATAGATATATCCTTTCCTCTCCTTATTTACCTTTACCTCCTCACTTTCCCTCTCCATTCCTCTTCTTCCTCCTCTCCCTACCCCACCTTCCTTCATTCCCTTTTCGTTCCCTCTCCTTTTCTCAGTTTCCCTCTTCTTCTTCTTCTTTAATTTTATCTTTCTATTACCCTCCTTTCCTCTCCATCTTACCTTTTTCTTCCTTCTTCCCTCATTCCCCCACCTAACCAGACCCTTCCTATCATAACTACTGCCACCACCACCACCACCACCAGTCAACCCAATGAAAATAGCGTAACCCCCAAAACAGTTGTAGGTCCAGTCAAGCAGTGAGTGGTGGAAGACTAAACACCTTCACAACCGCACCCTCTGATCCCACCTCAACCACCACCACTACCACCACCACTACCACTACCACCACCACAACCCCCATCATCATCACTACTACCTGAGGAATGTCTGCCTCACCCACCCACCCTCACACACACACACACACACACACACACACACACACACACACACACACACACACACACACACACACAAAGGGTCCTAATTCGTTTTCTCTGCTCCCTGTCATGGGGTTGTCACTTAATCGAATCATACATACCTACTACACGTTCACTTTGTAGTTACGGAATGTTGTATTGTAAAGAAAAATTATGGTACTGTTGGTATCATTATTATTATTATTATTATTATGGTGAAGTGGTTAGCACTCCTATCTACGAATCTGCGGGTCTAGGTTGAAATCAGCCCCCGGCTGTCGGCAAGCAAGCCACCCAGCTATTCATCCTTCTTTTCGGGATGGTCGATAAATGGGTACCTCGGGAAACCTGAGGAGGATGTTGCACTTGCCCCGTGTCCCTGGCTAATATTATTGCGCCGGTAGGCATCTTCCCGGTGGGGCCTGATGGTCGGCCCAAGGCTTCTTCCAGGTGGGGCCTGATGGTCGGCCCAGCCCGTTCTGGCGCAGGCGAGTGTTTATAGTGGCGCCATCTTGCATTGGCTCATTCTGCCCCCCGGAACTCGTACTTGATTCGCTTGGACGGCTTCCTCTAGAGTCCGGGTTGATGGGTGGTCTTCAGGACAGCATGTGGGTAGTTTTAAGCCACTCGGCGATTCGAACCCGCGTCGTCCATCACGCGGCGAATGTGGGTCCAGTACGCTATCACTTCGGCCACCGCCTACCCCTAACATACTCTTAAATCTAAACTACCTGTATTATTAATATTATTATTATTATTATTATTAGTAGTAGTAGTAGTAGTTTATATAAGAGTAATATGTGTGTGTGTGTGTGTGTGTGTGTGTGTGTGTGTGTGTGTGTGTGTATGGCTTCGTGTATTCGATTAAATAGCTTAAAGTCAGGGCGATGGAAGGTGACATTTTCACCCTGCAAGATCCCTTTATGTGTAGCCGAGGGTCGGGTCGAGGACGGGAAGATTAGTTCACGCCAAATAACGTGCCTATTATTGCTCGTAACTTTTGCTGTTCCTGTATTTTAGTTTACTTTTAAAATCTTTCACATGTGTTAGATAAATGAGTTATTATTGTTATCGCCATTAAATGAAAAGATGAGTATGGAATCTCTCTCTCTCTCTCTCTCTCTCTCTCTCTCTCTCTCTCTCTCTCTCTCTCTCTCTCTCTCTCTCTCTCTCTCTCTCTCTCTCTCTCTCTCTCTCTCTCTCTCTCTCTCTCTCTCTCTCTCTCTCACACACACACACACACACACACACACACACACACACACACATTATGCATGCATGATTAAGTTCTCCCCTGGCACACCGTAGACAGGGCGATGTTGGATGGTGACAGTGTTTTCCCGCCGGGACGAACAGACTTGAGAGGCTTGAGGAAAGGCGGCGGCGGCGGTGGGGGAGGTGAGGGGGCTGGTAGGGTAAGAAGGAGGACGAAGGGCGAAGTAGAAGTGGCTGTTTGGTGGTTGTGATGCTGAAGAAGTTATAATCTTTTTTTTGTGTGCGTGTCTAAAGGTTAGGTTTGCATCGTTATCTCCCATATATCTAGACATGGCGACAGCTGGAGCTATTGTACGCGTGTCCTCGCCCGGAATGTGAGAGAGAGAGAGAGAGAGAGAGAGAGAGAGAGAGAGAGAATGTCACAAGTTTCGGTAAGGAGGCAAAGCTTATTTCAATCGTATATTCATTGGCTTTCCTGCTGGTCTGTCGTTGATTCATCCTCTTTGGATCTATCTATCTCCTTTTTCTTTAACCTGACGCAACATATTCTTAAAAAGGACTCTCTTCCTTCACGTTAGCCATTATATAAGCGCTGCACGTGATTGTTCTGGCATTATGAACGAAAATATTCAAACCTTGCATATCTAAGCTACAATCTCCATGCACAGGGGTGGTTGTAGTGGTGTTGATATCTTTATTATTGCTCTAGGTATAGTGGGTAATAATTGTTTCGTCATCTAAATCATGATCAAACAAAATCTAATCAGGAAGCAAAGGTACGACAGCCATCTCGAGGGTGTTTGGTTCCGAGGATGATATAATGTTTCCACGCAGTTTCGTGATGTCTTGTGCCTCCATGGTTCAAAATAGAGATGCCTTTGAAAATACGAGGATGATAATGTTTCCACGCAAAGTTTCGTGGTCTTGTGCCTCCATGGTTCAAAATAGAGTTGCCTTTGAAAATACGAGGATGATAATGTTTCCACGCAAAGTTTCGTGGTCTTGTGCCTCCATGGTTCAAAATAGAGTTGCCTTTGAAAATACGAGGATGATAATGTTTCACGCAAAGTTTCGTGGTCTTCTGCCTCCATGGTTCATAATAGAGTTGCCTTTGAAAATACGAGGATGATAATGTTTCCACGCAAAGTTTCGTGATGTCTTGTGCCTCCATGGTTCAAAATAGAGTTGCCTTTGGAAATACGAGTTCCGAACCATCCATTCCACCGTCTGAGCTTACACTGCGCCTCCCTTCCCCCTCACCCCCCCCCCCCCACACACACACAAGCCAGCAAAAACGGCACTAACGACAAAGACGACGACGCCGGCGACCAATCCTCAACAAGTAGTCGTGGTACATAGAACACGGCGGCGATAACACGGACTCAATTAAGACGACAGCTAACGGGGCAGCGGCTCTCGACACGTGCATAATGAAGGAAGGGAGAGAGGGAGGGGAGGAGGAGGAGCGGAAGGGAGAAAGGGGGGGGACGTGCACATTATGTAACCCTTTGTGTCTCCAGGAGAGGGGGGGGAGGGGGTTGACCCGATGGAGGATAATGGCTGAAAAGGGGGTTGGGGTGTTTGTGTGTTTGGATTTTATTACATTTGGCTTGTATTTATTTTAATTTTAGTACTTTTGTGGGAATAAGGAAGGACATCGCTCGCTTACCCCACAGAAGCCTGAACACACACACACACACACACACACACACACACACACACACACACACACACACACACACACACTAACAGGCTACACAGGCGGTAAAAGGTGTATATAATGTTGAACTCCCGCGTGGATGGCGTTGCTACGTAGTGTGTGTGTGAGCGTGAATCTTTTATAGTGGGGACGAAACATCACATAAAAAATACATAGCAAGGAAGACATCGTTGGTATAAGATGAGAAGCCGATAACAACATAATATTCAGGGTTTGGCGTACTCAGGGTCCTTGATATGTCCTTTATTCTTCATTCTCACAGACTAAGCCTCAAGGTAACTGTCGAGAAGCATGGAGCGAGAAATTGGCCGATAAGTGCGGCTCCTCTTGGGAAGTGACAAAATGATAACGGGTTGTGGTGGAGGAATGGAGATTAGATTATGTTCCTTTTCCCTAGATGACTGAAGATGCATTTCTTTATTACATTTCCTCTACAATACAACTCAGCAAATCTTTCAAGAGCGTGTTGAGGGAATTTTTAAGCACTTGATATAAAAACTGTTCAGTCTAAAGTTTGTCCTTTTTGTTTATTTATTTATTTATTTATTTATTTTTATTATTATTATTATTTTTTTTTTTTACGTGTACGCTTATTGCGCCGGTAGGCTCCCTAGAAGGGCCTGGATGGTAGTCGGCCCCAGCTCGTCATGGCGCAGGCAAGTGTTTATAGTGGCGCCATCTTCTCTTTACCGTAAAGCACAAACCACAGTTACTCTACAATTCCTGAGGTCTTCTTCGGGCGACGGCACCCTTAGGACGAGGTAGCCGAGTCATGGCGAGCCGAAGGGAGGGTGCTGATGCCCTGCTCTGGCCCGGCTTGAGTACTGGGCGGCGTGGTAACCCTCGGCGCTGGAGTCATAATATTGAGTTATTGTAGTGTAACCATCCATTAAGCATCAGCCTTGGCATAAACCCTTATCAGCGCGGCTTGGCGTGGTCACAGCCGTCACGCGTAGCACTTTCTGCGCCGCCGTCTGTGGAGAGGTCGCTGCCTGCCCTGCGCGCCTCCTTCCCCGGCTACTAATGACACGCCTCTTCGAAGAAAACGATTTAATGAAGTATTGATAAACAGTATCCTCCCCCTTCTTGTCGTCATCCTTTTCTTCCTCTGCCTCTCCTCCTCCTGCTCCATCTTTTCCTATTCTTCATCTATACTGGTTTCTCCACTTTCTCGTCTTCCTCATTTTCATCTACTGATTCCTCCTCCTCCTCCTCCTCCTCCTCCTCTATCTCATATTTTTATATACTACCTCCTCTTCGCCCTTCTTTCCTTTACCGCTATCTTTGCCTCTGTCCCTCCTCCTCTTTCTCGATTTGCTCCTCCTCCTCCTCCTCCTCCTCTTCCTCCTCTTCCTCTGACCTACTACTACTACTACTACTACTATTACTACATTTAAGAACCGCAGCAACCTCAATAATATAATGATAATAATAATGATAATAATAATAGCTAATAATGATAGCTAATAATGATAATAATAATAATGATAATAATGATAATAATAATAATGGTAATAATAATGATAATAATAATAATAATAATAATAATAATAATAATAATAATAATAATAATAATAAAAATAATGCTCAAAACCAAACCCTCTCAGACGACTGACAACCGACGAACTTACTGCATGGTCTATAATGTATATTTCGCGACAATTATTTCTTAAGACTAAACACTTCGACCCCTCTGTCGCCGCTCCTCAAAGGCGGCATTATTCATCACCTTCGCTGCCTCCAATCAATACACTTACGTAACTCGAGGAGGCCTGCCGATGTTAGAACTCCCCCTTCCCCCTCCCCTTCCCCTTCTTGACCCAACTAGCGCTGAGCCCTTTGTGAATCTTCCTGCAGCTGTATAGATCTGTCCCGAAGGAGTCACTGCCCCCAAAGGCGCCGGTGCAGACGATCGAAACTCAGGCTAATGGTAGAAAATATAAATAGGAATACACTGTCACATTTTTCATCCCAATGGTCTAGAGCCGAGACTCTGGACTAAGAGGATATATTGTTATAATTGCATCGTGTATCGGTTACAATGTGTGAATCAACACAGACTGAAGAGGTCGTGATAAAATATAAACAAAAGTTTATAGTTTTATTGTAATTCGGTATCATGACGTGTTGCATTAAAATGTAAAGAAAAGATTATTGTGTTCTCATATCTCGGCCTCGTGGCGTATGAGTCGGAGCAGACTGAAAAGACTGCATTAAGGTATGAACAAGAGGTGTTAGCTATTCCAGTCTAATGACGCGTGAATCCAAATAGTTACGACCAGAGTGTCCGAATGTTTAAGTATTCACCAGATGGCCTGATTATAGACATCGATTAAAGATGTGAAGGTAACGGCCACTCGTGCTCTCCTTAGCCCCTTCCATTACTGACCTAACCTAACATCACCCTCGCCCGACGTGGATAAAAGCACACCATGCAGCAGCAGCGGCGGCAGCAGCAGCAGCACCACCACCACCACCACCACCATGCGGAAGGTTCTTCCTTTGAAACGGTGGCTCATAAAAAGGCCTCAACCACACTTACATAGTAACAGACGGCGCTGTTCTTACTACTACTACTACTACTACTACTATTACTAACAACAGCAACAATAAAAAACTACTAGTACTACTACTACTACTACTTATTTCTACTACCACTACTACTGTACTATAACTTACTACTCCTCCTATTACTACTACTACTACTATTACTACTACTACTTAGTACCACTACTACTACCACTACTACTACTACTACTACTACTACTACTACTGATAATAATAATAATAATAATAATAATAATAATAATAATAATAATAATAATAATAATAATAATTACAACTAAAACTACTACTACTACTACTTACAACTACTTACAACTACTATTACTACTTACTACTACTACTACTACTACTACTACTACTAATAATAATAGTAATAATAATAATAATAATAATAATAATAATAAATAATGATAATGATAGTAATAATAATAACAACAGCAATAACAATCGCCTCCTCTCCTACTCCTACTACTACTTCTTCAATAACAACAGCAACGGCTTCAATTATTATTATTAGTAGTAGTATTACAGTAGTAGTTTTTTTTCTAGTAGTAGTAGTAATAGTAGTAGTAGTAGTAGTAGTAGTAGTAGTAGTAGTAGTAGTAGAGGTAGTAGTAGTAGTAGTAGTAGTAGTAGTAGTAGTAGTAGTAGTAGAAGTAGTAGTAGTAATTGTAGTTGTTGTAATAGTAGTAGTAGAGGTAGTAGTAGTAGTAGTAGTAGTAGTAGTGATAGGAGGCCAGCACAAAGCGCCACGCCCTCGTCGCTGCCCATCAACTCAGTGCAGTGACCCAGTTCACTCTCTGCCCCTCGCCGCCCACCCATGCCCCAGCAACTGCCTCCTGCCCTGCCCCGGCCTCCCAGCCTGCCGCTCCCGTGAGTCAGCTGGCTCTGGTCTGATCACCGGGCTCCCTCCCTCGGCCAGCCCAGCCTAGTCCTCGACGCCCAGACACGCCGGGTTAAAACGCTGGATGCAGAATTGAAGCCAAGTTCGTATTCTACAGCAGAAACCCCGACATCTTTTATTAATGTCGGGCTCCTCTGTTCTTCCCGCGCGCCGTTCGTTGATTGCGCACTTTACTTGTTGTAATTGCACCGTGTTCTTTGTTGAAATGGAGCCTCTGCCCTCTGCTAATGATACGCTCAGATTTGGCCAGATGACCTCCGGGGGATAGAGGGACGCCCCGCACACTTGTTTATGTTTGGTGTTTGTGTTTGGCGTCGGCGTCTGTTTCTTGTTCATTATCTAGTTTCGGGTAATAACTAGTTTACGACTCCTCTCTCCCTCGTCACGGAGCATTACGTAAGGGCGCGCCGGGTATGCATGTAGCTATTGTTGGCCTAATCATTGCAATCATCGCTGCTCGGTTTCTCTTCCGCTGTCGGCCGACGTTGCTCCCGTGCCGGGCGTACGATGCAGCGGCCTACCCGACAACCAGAAGGGGAGGGCGGAGGGCCGTATTTTCACCGCAGCAAGTTGTTGGTTTTGTCTTGGCGGCGGAAGGTCGCTGGGTTGTCATGAGCCGAGTGGTGCCGCCCGGGGAGCAGAGTGCGCCGAGTGACGGCAGTGCAGGGCGTGGCGCTCTGACGTAGACACCTGACAGCCCCTGCAAACCTCTGCCTTCCTCCTCCACCCCTCACTCGCCCCCCCCCGCCTCCACCCCTCACTCGCCCCCCCCCGCCTCCACCCCTCACCCGCCTCCCGCTATTTCCTCCTCCCTTCCCTAGCCACTCTCTTCCTCCTTCACTCTCTGCCTCCTCCTTCTCCATCCCATCCTAGCCACTCTTTGCTTCCTCTATTCCTTATCTTCCCTCCACCGTCCTTCCCACATCATCTACAGCTGCCTCCGACTACCATTGCCACTCCACTCACTGCTCCCTCCACCCATCCCTCACCACCTCTACCCCCTTCCACCACCCTTCCCAGGCCATCAACTGCCCCTCCTCCCTTTCCTGGCCACAGTCTCCTCCTCCTCCTCCTCCTCCTCCTCCTCCTCCGTAACCCTTTCCTCCCCAGCCTCTCTCTGCCTCCACGCAGGTCTCTACATCTTCACCAGAATACCTCTACACTGCCTCTCCACCTACCTCCTCCAACTTACCTCTTTGCCCTTCCTTCGCTCATTGTTTTCACTCCACCTCGGCACACTCACGCACGTAACTCTCCTCCACGTGGTCGGCATGCATGCTTGTGCCCTCTGCCCCCCTCCCTCCACTTCTTCCACAATATGCATCCACTCAACAAACTTCTCTGCCTTACCTGCAAAGTTCTAAATCTTTCTCCATTCGGTCACTCCACCTTGACTTCACCCACTCCACTCTCTCCACTTAGCTGACCCACCCACCCACACCCACACGCCAGGTACCACCCCACCTCACTTTCAGTCTCCACATGTACATTAAATTCCCTCGGCTCTTACGTAACCTCTCCACCCTTATGTGAACTCCGCCCCCCTCTCCTTTCCTCTGCTCCCATCCCCTCCCGGCCTTCCTTCCTCCACTCCTCAGACTCATCTCCATCGTTCCTTCCCCCCACCCACCCTTCCATTTTTCCGTCCTACTAGCCGCCCCCCCAACCCTCCCCCTTTATCTCCAACACATGCTTCTCTGTCTAGCCTACACCACACCATCGGACTTCCCTGCTATTCCTACTTTCCTTTCTTTCCGCTAATACTTCCTCTTCTCCTCCTTCTCTTCCTCCTATTTCTCCTCAACTTCCTCTTGTTATCTCATTTCCTTTCTAATTTCTCCTATTTTTCTCTCTCTCTCTCTCTCTCTCTCTCTCTCTCTCTCTCTCTCTCTCTCTCTCTCTCTCTCTCTCTCTCTCTCTCTCTCTCTCTCTCTCTCTCTCTCTCTCTCTCTCTCGCCTTCCCCTAATTATATATGTTAATGGGGATTCAATAATATTAGGCTTATTCTCCTCTCTTTTTAATTCATCTCCACTAAGGCTTCTCCAGGTTAGACGGCCTTAATTATAGGCTGGCGACAGGTAGAGAGGGAGGCTGAGGAGAGCGGACAGCAGACTAAAGTAAATAGGCTGGGCTCGTGTGTGTGTGTGTGTGTGTGTGTGTGTGTGTGTGTGTGTGTAAATCAGACGTCTTTTATCCTTCTCGTTCCTGATTTCGTTTGAGGATAATGAGGTTTATTTCCTTCTTTCTCTCACGGAAGCGTCCTAAATTTGTATAATGATGAAGATTTATTCAATATTTTTTGCTCACTTTTTTTTTCATCGCTGACCTGCCTCGTTTTGCTTCTTTTGTTTTTCGTTTAGGTTTTTTTTTTTTAATTTTGTTTTTCCTGAATTTTGCTTCTTCTTCTTGGTCGTCGCCTTCATCTTTTATTTATTGTTGCTGTTTTGCTATTCACGCCTTAATTTTCTATGTATCATCATTATCATAATTTTTCCTTATCTTTATCCTCCCTCCCTCCCTCCCTCCCACTCCTTATACAACTGAACAAGGTATCTGAGGACAGTAAAAATGACGAACAACACCAATTTAAAAAAAAAATTGCTAAGAGCGTTGATTTAAACTTAGGCCGATAAGTTTAACACTAGTGGCAGGTAAAATCGTTGAGAAAATAATTAGCGACAAAGTTGTAAGTTTTCTTGAAGGCGATATAATTTCTAATGCCCAGCATGGTTCTAAAAATTAAGGTTCCTGCTTAACAAACTTATTGGACCTCTTCCAAAGTATATATGCAAAGTGGGATAATAATATCCATAGGAATGTCATTTATGTGGACTTCCCGATTGACTTCGACAAGGTACCACACGAGCGATTCCCTAAGGAACTACAGCCAGCAGGTATGGTAAACAATCTGACCTCGTGGATAAGAGCTTGGCTTACCGGTTGAAAACATCGAGTGGTACTCAACGGACAGACTTCCGGGTGGCTCCCCAGTCACTAGGGTCATATACGTCAACGATTTAGAAGCCGGACTGAAATCCTCCCTATCGAAGTGTGTAGATGACACTAAAGTGGATGGAAAGGCCCTCACGATGATCGATTGAGAAATCGTCCAAGATGACCTTGACCAGATAATCCGTTGTTCTGAAAATGGCAGATACCTCTCAACGTTGACATGTGTCAAGTCATGCACTTTGGATCCAGAAATAGTAACTATACATACAACACGCATTAAATACTTCTGTATATCGTGTAGGAGAAATCAGATCTTGGGGTTACCATCAGCAGTGACCTGACACATACAAAGCACTGTAAAAAAAACATATAATAATGCCACTTCTATTCTCAGGTTCATAACGAGGAACTTCAAGTGTAAGACGCCAGGAATAATGTTATTTTTATATATCTCAATGCTGAGACCTCACCTGGAATATGCAGTGCAGTTCTGGTCCCCTAATTATAGAAAGGACATTGATGTACTGGAAATTGTTCAGCGACGTTATACGAAAATGATTCCGTCCTTAATGTTACAGCCATTTGAAGAACAACTCGAGCGACTTGACCTCTTTACGTTGGAAATTAGACGCTTACCAGATGCTATGATTCAAGTGCTCAAGTATCTGAAGGTTAATAAAGTCGACTACTCCAAACCAACTTAAGAACTAGAAATAACGGTAGATCTTTTCAAGCGAGGCGCTGTAGTACAGGCATTTGAAAGAGTTTCTTCTCTTCCAGATTCATTCGCCAATGGAACAACCTTCCTGCGGAAGTAGTAAGTGCAAAAACTTTCTACAATTATTTCGTTGCGTCAGGAGTAAACTGAAGTGCTTTCATTGCTCTGCAGTCATGAAGTGATTGTCAAGTAGAATGAATCGCTAGAGCGGACACCCTTTCAATGAGCCAATAGGTTTTATGTTGCCTGTCTTTCCATGTTTCCTTCTCTTCCTCTTCCTCTTCCTCCTCCTTCTCCTCCTCCTCCTCCTCCTCCTCCTCCTCCTCCTCCTCCTCCTCCTCCTCCTCCTCCTCCTCTTATTAAAGCTGAGACAAAGGCAAATACAGACCTTAAATCTTTGTACGGCAAACTCCTTCTACGACACACACACACACACACACACACACACACACACATACACACACACACGCAGCATACACAGCTCGTTATAATACACACCAGCAACACACACAAAAAAACTCAGCAACAGCCTTAACTAATACAAATACATCGAAGAACACCACAGCAACTCAGCCAACAGAACACACTCAACCAAACCAGACAGAACAGTATAATGAAACAACTTTACAACACAAGCAACTCAACTGGACAAAACACTACACCTAACACAACTCAGCAACACAATAAAACATAGTAACACGCACAAACACCAGCATCTACATTACCTCAAAACAGACCAACCCGACAACACACATATACACACACAGCACACTAACAGTCACCCCACAACATGAACAGCAACAACACGACAGAATTACACGCAAAACGGAAACACTAGGCAACAACATTCTTACTATCCAGTGCAATACGCAGCCTCACCCATCGCCCCTCCTTACTAGTATACATACCATCCCGTTGCCCTCTCGTCACCCAATCCCCCTGCAGGCTGTCTTAACATTCCCGAGCGTGCTAAGATTGGGTATAGTCAGTCTCTCGCATGTAGGGTGGGCTCTTGCTGAATACCCAACCTGCATCTCTCCTCCTCCTCCTCCTCCTCCTCCACACACGCCCTGACGAAGCAAGGTGATGTCAGCGCCTGCCTATGAGGGGGAAGGAGGTGAGGGAGGGAGGGAAGGTGAGGAGGTGCAAAGTCTCAGGTACTTTTTGCCTCGTGTTGTTTATGGTGTGTGTGTGTGTGTGTGTGTGTGTGTGTGTGTGTGTGTGTGTGTGAACGAGATTGTGGTTTCCGTTACTATTATTATTATTATCATTATTATTATCATCATTATCATTATTATTATGTTGGTTATAATCGTGAAAGCGTTGGCGATTTTATTTGTACACCTTGAGCCTTTGTTATCCCTCTGCAAGCTATTTTTACACCCTAGTCATGTAAGAGTAAATGTGTCCAGTTTTTGTTGAGTCGACGATAGACGTAGTAATTGTGATGGTGGTGGTGGTGGTAGTAAAAGCAGTAGTAGTAGTAGTAGTAATAGTAGTAGTAGTAGTAGTAGTAGTAGTAATTGCTATGGTGTTGGTGGTTATGGTAGGATTAATAGAGGTGGTGGTAGAGGACGTGATAGTGGTGGTGGCAATGGCAGTGATGGTTTCTTTGGTTGTTATTCTCGTTGCAAGGTCACGGTGTATACTAGTCAAGGATTTTGCCTCTTAATTTATATTTAGACATTTAGTGTTGTCTGTGTTAATATTACTGCCGTCTTTGCTGCTGCTGCTTTTATGCTTGGTCGCAGAAAGGAGTGCCCAGTTTTTGTTTGTTTGTTTGTTCATTTATTGCTTTATTCGCTTTACACACCATGATTATTTAATGCGTCTTTGTGTGTGTGTGTGTGTGTGTGTGTGTGTGTGTGTGTGTGTGTTTGCTTACATTGGAACATAGAGGTGTAAGAGCACACACACACACACACACACACACACACACACACCGGAAAAAAATCGAGTTCTTGCTCACCACAACCACCACTTCTTCATCCACCACCACCACCACCACCATCATCCCGACCCTGTCCCATGGATCAAAGTGGGAGCGCCTCAGCGTGTAATAGTTTCATTCACTGTTAATCCGAGCATCAGATTAAGAAGGATAATGACGTCTATTAGGCTTCAGTAAACCTTGATGATTATACTCCTCGTCGAACTGCGGGGAAAAAACATGTGATGAAAGCAAGTGAGTCTTATCGCGAGAGCAGGTCTTGACGGGCGCGCGCGGACCCCCTGCAATAACAGTGGTGCTTCCAGCGGTGCGGGCGGTTCTTCATGACTTGAGGCGTGTGTATTGTTAGCCTTTGGACCTTGGCTAGGGCTGGGGTGGATCAAGGCAGCGGGGTCGGAGAGCAGGAAAACAACTTGACTTATGCTGCTCTGTCATCAATTGATAATAAACTGGTAGGCACGAACGAACCCTGGCAGCGAGGGAACGGCCCGCCGCCGCCACCTCACGCAGCTGCTACTGCCGCTATTACTCCTTCAGGTGTTTTTATCGCCGGGAAGGACAGGTAATGACTTGCGTTTGTTTGATCGTGAGATTTATGAACGTTCGCACCGCTGTTCCCCTGAGTGTTGCTATCCGCGCTGCGTCCTTTCGCACGCAGCCTTGAACGGGATTTTTATTGCGCCCTGAAGGTAAATACGATACAAAAACGGGCTCTAAGCTAACAGATGGCTGTGTATCTCTTAAGACTGGCGCGTGTCTACTTCCGTAATCACGATAACGCGTAGATGTAAAAGGCTCCTCGGCCAAGACTACGTGTCGGGCCATGGCTGAGTGCCCATGGTGACTGCCTTGCGCTGTTAATGAGATGCCGTCGAGGAATCGCTCATATTTACAAAAACCACCAGGCGTCTTATGAAACATGAGGGGGCGGCGGACGGGCAGGCAAAGAGAGAGGCACGGAGGGAGAGGAGGAAGGCAGGGAAGGAGGGAGAGGCGAGTGTTATGTACCGTTATCAGTGAAACTAGAGTCTCAATTTACACACAAGTTTTACGAGATAGACGCCTGCGACAAAGCTGCCTGAGACACTCCTTCCCGTTTTATATTACACGCGGAGGCTTGCACGGGCCGCCGGCGACAGTGATGCCAGTGTGCTGTCACTCCCGCGCCAAAACACTCGCGTATTTCTGCTAATTGGAAACAGTCAAGTGGACCTCGAGAATTCAGTCAAGATACGAGCAAAAACAAGTCAAGGACGCACGCCACTTGTTTTCCGGAACGTCCGCTGCAGATGAACACAACGCCCGGTAAGGCTCCCTGCTGCAGCCCCCCCCACCCCACCCCCACCCCCCCTCTCCTCTCCCAACACCAGGACAGGTAAGGAGGGAGGGACGTGTGTGTGTATGTTCCCTTTGCCCTCCCTCCATTTCTCCACACACACACACACACACGCACACCTTAACAACTCTACACTCACTACTACTTATCGTGACCTAAAAAATCTTAACAGCGCCCTTGTAATGAATTGTATAGGGAGGATGTGTGGCTCAATGACTCGGCGTAATTAGAAAACGGAGGGACTGGGAGAACGTTATAGCGGTGGGCCTAAACTGTCCTAATTCTTGCCTTCCTCAACCTGCCGTGTGTTTCCCGTCCGGCTGATGGCCGCGTCTTGCCTCAAGGTGACCACGCCCTGCCTTCACTGCGTGACCTTTTTACTGTCACCTTTCGTCACTGCAGGAAGTAATACATAATACTACATACATGCATACATATTTCCCTGCTAGTGAGAATTTTACAGGTTAGTAGTGGACTGGATGACCTGGTGCGCCGCGGCAGGAATCAGGCATGGGGATCACGTCTCAGGCATTACTTAGTGTTACATGGTGAAGTGAAGGAGGCGATTGGAGTGTATCTGCACGTCTTGAAGGGTGTATTCGCTTCTTCCTCCTCCTCAGTGGCCCAGAGTCGCGTGGGAAAGAAACTTTGCCTCCTAACTCACAGGTGACACACACACACACACACACACACACACACACACACACCAAGCAGCCCAGCCCACCAATGCTCACAGAGTAGCTGCGCGAGACCTTGGATTCCAGGGTTTACTGCCGAAAACAAAGAGCCTTCGAGGTGGGCCAAGTTCTCATTATTTTCACCACGCAGCCACCACCCACACACTCCCCGCCATTACATAACACCACGTGGAGGCAAATGTTTGGGAATTAATGGGGTCATCCGTGCCTGTTTCGATCCGGGGATAAGCAGTGGTCGTCGTTGTCCAGCGGGAGCCTTGGTGGGCCCCGACGCCACTCAGACCAACACGTCAGCCTTAACCAACGGCAAGTCGTCTGTCTGGGCTACGGGGGCCTCGTGTTGCTGTTGCTCCTTCCAGGCCCATACACCGCTTCTCCTCGCACCGCATCGCCCTCTGTTTCCCATCGTTATAAAACTTAAAATTGAAGTTTCATGTGGCGCTACGTGTGTCTGATCGCTAGATATGCCTATTGGACCCCGACCCCGCTATAGGGACCCGTCAAGCCCGAGCCATTCCTTCTCTTACTTCCAAAGACACCTGGACAGCTATTATCTTTCTTCCCTATGGCTTGGTCGATTAAGTGTGGCTGAGCCTTACTCCTCTGTCGACTGAGAGTACAAATTGCATTACGTAATGAATTTCTGGAGATTTGTGAAAGTTCCTATACTGGACATCACCAATTCCGTGTCCTGTTGCTGTGTGTGGTTCGCTGGCAGCGCCCTCCCTCTCTTATGACCGGAGCAATCCACATCATCTTGGGTGCAGGGTGATGAGCCTCAACAATTAGGAAGTGCACGAAGACGCTACGAACGTCGGTGTTCGATGGGCGGTGGGCGAGGGAGGAGGAAAGAAGCCCAAGCCGGCGTCGGGGCCAAGGCTCAGGAGGAAGTGCAGCAGGCTTGTCAAGTGGAAGACTCCGCCGCGGGCAGTGTTCACCATTGACAACCGAGGCTCACAAATTTGTCTATGGATTTTATTTCTTCACCGTTCAGAAAGATGGATATTTTTCTGTGCACGTCTTATTGAGTGGAGCAGGCGTACGTCCTGCGGGGCTGCTTCTCGTGTGCCGAGAGAGCTTCCTGCTGCCGAGGGACTGTTTTTCCGAGTCTAATTATATTTGCCGACCACCTGACGGCAGCAGTGGTCAAAACTCAAACATGACACAAAGTTTCTGTGAAATTTTCAAACGCACGCCGGCTCGTAACAGTTGCTTGCCGGGCCATGTGTAGGCCTAGGAGTGTGTTGCTTGTGTGGCGGCGGCGGGGTGGGTGGGTTCGGGAGGGGGTTCGGGAGGCAGGATGAAGATTGGGCGGCCAAGCATGGCTTGAGTGAGGAACATTCCTCTAGACATAATCTGAAAGCCATTTTGCAGTAATTGGTTGGTTGAGGTGTAATATTAGAGCCTCAGGTTTAAAGCAGAAACTTACTCGCCTTTTTGCCTCACTGATTAATGCTTTGCGTGTAGACTGTCGCTGCGCCGCTGGTGAAGAGGCGACATGGCCCCGAGCCTTGCGGTAGAGCGGCCTGGAGGCTGCCGCCGGCCCATACGGAATGCCATACATAGTTTGACCCGCCTGCAGCCGAGAGAGCGCGGTGGTGGAATGGTTCCCCTCCGCTGTGTATTGAGTCAGATCCGTCTTGGTTTTATGAGGCACTGATGGGCGGCGAGTGGCAAGGGCTTCAATTACCCGTGTTTCTCTTTATATTAATGTTCCTCGCCGGTCCAGGGCGTCTCGGGGCTCTCTTAAGATCTTGTTCCAGCGGCGGCGTGGACAGTAGACCCGCCATAAAGATTGCCGCCATTCTTTGGGCCTCGGGTGAAATAGAAAGAAAAATGAAAATAATTTAGTTCGGACCCGCACGCAGCTCGTGTTCTGCTTGCTTCATTTGTGTACGATAGTTTTTCCCGCCTGTACCTGTTAAAGCGTTTTATTTGCGCCGGGCTGTGGTTAGGCCGCATAAAAAAGTTGTTCACAAGCATAGCAGTGTCCAACCGAATCTGATGTGGAGGAGGAACACCCGGACAGGACAGGACATCGTGTTTGCACTGCTTGGTGATCGCGTTTCGGCCCCGCGGCGTCAGCGGCGGCAGGTGGACCCCGCTGCGGGCCGACTTGACTCGGACTCTCCGGACTCAGCTGATGCCACACAAAAACATAAACCTCACCTGCCACTCTGAAGAATAAGAACATCCACCTCACCCCCCCACCACACACACACACACACACACACACACGGGAAGAGGTGGTGGAGGCGAACAGTGTCCAACAAATGAAGGAATGGGTGGATAAATGTAGATATGAAGACGGGACTATTAGAACTTAGCTCGGGCCCTGTAGACTACAAATAGGTAAATACACACACACACACACACACACACACACACACACACACAGCGTGGAAAAAGAGTTCACAACACCCCACACCGAAAGTTTCATCCTGTTGGGCCACACAGGTGTTGACGCCGAAACCGATCTACATTCTGCGCCCGTGGGATGAACGCTGTTGTAGCTGCTCTTCTGGCGGTGAGCAGGGTCACCTCCCGACGAAGACTTTCCATTCACCGCAGCAGTGTGAGGGCAGACCGTAGGGGTGGCTGTGGCGGCTGCGGCGGCGTGTCCGAAGGCTGTTTGTGCAGCGGCCGAACGTGAGGGAACGAGTGTGACGCCCGGATGTCTCCTCCTCACGCCCTGCGTCGAGCCGCCAAGTTTGCCACGCCAGGCGGCGGTGGGCGTGCGTGCGTGCGTTGCCGTGCGGGGCCGTCTTGGGGGTGGGGCACGGTGGGTCATCGGGGTTGCATTGGTGTTGTGAGGGACCTGGCCGTGGCCGGCGGGGCATCGTTAGCGTAGTTAGGAACACGGGCAAGACCTGCTCACCTATTGACGGGGAGGTGTTTGTTGTCATGATAGCCACCAGGCAGCCCCCCTCCACCCTTACATATCCACTCTCTGCATCCCTCCACGCTCCTTCCACTCTCCCCTCATCCCTCCACCCCTACAACACGCTCCCTTCACCTCTCCACCCCTCCTGTGGCTCAAATCTATCAAGGACCCGATTATACTGACCTTGTTGCTGTCTGATTTTGTTACGCGGAACAAACCCTCCCCCCTCTCCCCAATCCCCGCCTCAATCTCCCCTCCCCTCCCTCCCTCTACGTTCGACGCCGCCCACGAATTTCACTGTCAGACCCCTGATGTGCCCCCCCCCCCCCCATTGACCACCCTTTTGCCCCCCTCACGTACTCACCTCCTTTGCTCCTTCCCCTCTATTCTCATCACCCTTTGCCCCTTCCCTTATTCTCACCCATTTCCCGCTTCCCGTTCTCACCATCTTTACCCTCCCCCTCTTCCCCCTTTCTCCACAGGACCCCCTATCTTCATTTCTACCCTGCCCCTTCCTTCCCCATTCTTTTAGTCCTTCATAATTATACCTCTTCCCTTATTCTCACTCCATCGGTCCTTCTTCCGCCTTTTGGTTCCCAGTTTCTCTTCGTTCTTCACTTCCTCCCCTTCTCCCCGTAACCTTGCTCTTCCTCACCATTTTTAATCTTAGCCTTTACCTCATTCTTGCCGTCTCTCTCCCTCTCCCTCATTCATCATCATTTATTTGTTCATCTTCCTATTCTCACCCTCTTCGCCTGCTTCCCATCCTCATCCATTGTCTCTCCCTATTCTCTACCATTCTTTCCACCCTCACCCCCTTCCTCGGCTCTCTCCCACCCTCTCCTCCCCCTCTCCCTCCTCACCTCCTCTCCCTCAACACACACTAGAGGGCGCAACGTCAACACACTGTACCCAAATTTTTCACTGCCATAGCAAGTCCATACCCACGTCTCTCTCTCTCTCTCTCTCTCTCTCTCTCTCTCTCTCTCTCTCTCTCTCTCTCTCTCTCTCTCTCTCTCTCTCTCTCATTCTTATATTTTTGCATAATCCTCCCTCCCTCTCTTCCTTCCCTCTCTCTCTCTTCTCTCATACCTCTTGGCTAACCTTCTCTCTCCCTTTTCAGTTCTCCTTCCTTTCTCTTTCTTCCTTCAAACTTTCTTTTTTTTCACCTTCACACGTTCGTTCTTTCAATTATGTATCTTATCTCCCCTCCCTCTCTCTCTCTTTCTCTCTTATCTCGTCCCTTTTACGCTCATCTCTTCTCTCCCTCCTTTCTCCTCCGTTATTTCCCTTCCTATTTTTCCGAATATCTCTTCATCTGCCTCCTTCCATTCCTCCTATCCTCTCAAATCTCTCTCCTCTCCATTCATTCACCTCCTCATTCTGTTTCTTTACTTTCCATCTTTCACTATTCCCTCCCCCCTCTTCCAAGCTTTCCATGTCATCTTCGTCCTTCCTTCCATCCTCTCGTTATATTTGTTATGCTCTCTCCATTGCTCCTCTTTCCTCTTTTCTATTTATTTGCCTTCCTTTTGCCATCCAAGCTTCTTTTCTGATTCCTCCTCTCTCTTCCCCCGGTCTCCCTTCCCTTCTCTCCCTTCCCTCCCCTTCCCTCCCTTTTATCGCATGGTGTCAACAGGAATGGGTGGACGTATGGACGTGTTAACACAGTGATTCCTTGCCGTTATACACCGTGTTTTCAGGTAAAGGTAAATGGATATCACTGTTACTACCACTATCCACCCTCCACCACCATCACCACCACCGCTACCACCACCTATCCTCGTCCACCTCTAGTCCTCCACCACCACTACCACCAACAACAAAGAGAATAACAGTAACAACAACCACCCTACTTCCACCTGTATCGTCATGTTCACCAACACCTCCACTTCCATCACCACCTCCACCACTATCCCCCTCACTACCACCTCCATCAGTACCACCATCACCACTACCACCTCCACCAGTACCACCATCACCTCTGCCACCTCCACCAGTACCACCATCACCACTACCACCTCCACCAGTACCACCATCACCACCACCTAAAACAGTACCACCATCACCACTGTCATCTCCACCTCCTCCACCATCACCACTGTCACCTCCACCTCCTCCACCACTACTACTTGCACCACCACCACTACTACCTCCACCACCATCACCACCACCACCGTTATCACCACCATACACAGGTGCCGTCTAACCTGTGAGCCTCACGATCGTGACTCAGCACACCTATAGAGCCCCTCCACCTCCCCAAGTAACCCCTCCCTCTCCCCTACACTAGTTACCCACCCCCATATTACCCAGAGACGTCCCTTCCCCCCTCACCTCGCCCCTTCCCCCATGCACACCACTTCACCACCACCCTCACGTCACTTCTACCCCCCCCCCACCCTCTCCTTCCCCTACACCACCACCCTCTCTCCATCCTTCCCCTTCCCCTCCCCTCCTCACCAGTTCCCCGACGCTACTTACCAAACTTCTCTCCTTTATTCTCCCCAAATCTACACAGTCTCCAAGAAAAGGGAAGCTGAAAGGCTCTGAACACACACACACACACACACACACACACACACACACACACACACACACACACACACACACACACACACACACACACACACACACACACACACACACACACACACACACACACACACACACACACACACACACACATTGTTCTTCTAAAAACGTATTCTTCGTTAACTATTCAGCTTACAGAGAATACCTATAAACGTGAAGAGTAGGTTTTCTCTCATGAAGGTGACAGCTCTTTCTTTTTTTGTTTTGTTTTGTTTGTTTTTCGCCACTTGCTGTCGCTTAGTGTCATTCCTTTGATACACACCTGTTCACCTGGACCTGATAGCCACCTGTCCACCCCTGCGGGCCAGCTGCTCAAGAGGGGTTACTCCTCCGTGGCCCTCTCAGTCCATCTTCATAATTTACAAGTTAATTGCTAGTCTCAGTATGACAGAGTGAACCGTGTACATTTCCCACCTTGCAGCCAGCCCCTTCCCGCCTTAAGTAAGCCCCACTTTTCATCATCCTCTCCCACTACCAGCCCCTTCCTGCCCCCACTACATCACCTTCCTCTCTCTTCCCCACAACCCTCTTCCTACCTTCACTGAGTCCCTCTCCCCCTTCCTCCTCCTCCTCCTCTTTCTCTTCCTTCTCCATAGTTAGTCTCTTTTACCTCTTATCAGTCTCTTTACTTCATGCAAAAGCCCCTTCCAACCTTCATTAAATCCTGTTGTCCTGCTTCTCCCTCTCATTCAGCCTTCCCAGCCTTCAGTAAACCGCTTTACTCACTTTAGCCCCATGAGTCCCTTTCTCCCTCATTCAGCCCCGACCGGATTCCTCAGCCCTGTTCCCTTCCTCTCCTACAATCAGCCCTTTCCAGCTGCCTAAGACCCCTTCTCCTCTTCCTTCTCAGCCCCTTAGTTTCCCTTCCCTCCTCCCCAACATTCAGCCCCATTCAGTCCTCTTAAGTCCCCTCTCTCACCTGCCCTACAGTTATTCCTTTTCAGCCCCTTAGCCCCATTCCCCTCTTCCCCTGCCGTACAGTTATTCCTTTTCAGCCCCTTAGCCCCATTCCCCTCTTCCCCTGCCGTACAGTTATTCCTTTTCAGCCCCTTAGCTCCATTCCCCTCCTCCCTCACATTCAGCCCCCTCCTGCCCCCTTAAGTCCCCTCCCCCCCTGCCCTACAGCCAGCCTTTCACTCAACGCTCGCCTGCCCCCGGGGTACGCTGTGGATTCCTTCACTTCACTCGCTCTTACCTCACCGACTTATGGTTGTTGTTCGGTTGGTTGGCTACATCACCAGATCATAGCTTCCGCCACCACCACCACCATCGCCGAACCCATAACTAGAACAATAACCAACATAGCCGCCAGCCACTAGTGATGTTTTTGCTGTCATCATCATCATCACCGCCACCACCACTAGCATCAATAATATCTACTGTTATAACCACCAGTGTTGTTGCTACCACTGTCATCATCCACCACGATCAGCACCACCACCACTGCACCATCCGTCACCATTTTTAGTGTTCGGCTTCATTGATTCCTCTTCCCGTAACTTTGCATACCTCACAGTCATCCTAGTTCACCTCTCAGTCATTTTAACGGGGCACTATGTAACTATTTAAGGAATCAGTCATCTCTCATTTCAACAGTAACGTAAGTCTCTTGGTAGGTGTCTTTGCTAGTTTGTTTTGGGGAGGTGAAACAATTTGCAGTCCAGACAACCTCGTATACTCCTTACACATTTATATCTCTCTATTTGTTTTAGGGACATGTTTCGTGGTCTTTTCCTTGCTCTTGGTGTACTGATAACAGGGGTTGGGAGCTCCTGATTTCTTACTGCTATACTCACCTAATTTCGTCTCAAGCATTACCGTCACGACCTCTTGACATGGCTGAGGTATGTGTGGCTCCCGCCGTCTCTTTTTTTTTTCTCCATTTGTGAAGACGTGTCGACTAAGCTAGACTATAAACCACTGACGCAGGTGATCTTGTTATATGCCATTGTTGCGATCATCTTGAGAAACTTGTGCTCTCCATCGTCTTGCTCATCCTCATCGTTTATCACTCCCAAACTGTGATACACTTATCCCTGTCATCGTCACCGTCATTAGCACAGCTCCTAATAGCCTTCCCGAGAGCACATAATACTGTTGTCCAGCACCACTTCAGAATGCAAACTACAGGATGAATGTGTCTGGTGTGCAAGCTAGGTGTAGTGGAGGGGAAGTGAGGGGCGGAAAGGGGGGAGGGTTAGCTCTGAGCAGGTCAATGGGTGCACGGCCTGTAAAGATGTGTGTGTGTGTGTGTGTGTGTGTGTGTTTGTGCCATTGTGTGTAAGCATCACACACAGAAAAACTCAACAATGGGATGAGGAAATTCTCCGAACTACGTAAATATCTTGTTA
>NC_066523.1:20550677-20600677 GCF_024679095.1 Eriocheir sinensis | reverse complement strand
ATATAATGTGTATGTGCGCGTATGTTTGTTTTGATCGGCGCTCAGTTAGTCGTACGACTTGGTACCATCCCTCGTCTTCACGTTCATGTAGACACAATGTAAGGAAATTCTGTATGTACAATTAGTAAGCATCATCGCTGCTGCTGCCACGCCACAGTCACCAACACAGTGTCAGTGTGGCATGGCTCCTGCTTATACTTTGTTTGGTCTGCTTCGCTATAACGTGGTGGTTCAAACGGGTATACCGACCCCTCCACTAGCGGGCGACCCACATTTCCTTAGCCATTGAAGATCCTCATCCTAGCTCTAGTCCCCACAAGGTGTAAAATACTCTCTAACAAAGACCTCGACAATAAGCTAATTATTATCCTGCCAATTTACTGCACTCCCGTTAAGAGGTCCTGATAGCTGTTAAGTAAGGCTGCCACGCCCGTGCTTCACGTCAGCACAAGGACACTTGACGCGCCTCCAAACGTCCTGATTGCGTCCAATGGTTTCACCTTTGCAGTGAACAGTGTAGCACAAGGAGACCCGCAAATCATTCAGCTTCTCAGCTGCGGCACGGCGCACCACGTCAAGATACTTAATGTGATAACCATTTTATTGAAAAAAATGGCTGAAGATTATTATGGCTGTAGCACAGGCCGGACTAGACTATCTCGCTGCAGGACGAGAGTTTGGTGTGTTGGTGTGCTGAAAGTAAAAGCCCTCTTCATCTGTCTCGCCATCCCTAACCCGCTCCTCCTTAGCCAGACTCATTGGCACGGCCTCTCGGTGACTTGCGGGATTCCAACATGCAGCGCTTTCTCTTGTTTACACCAGGGAGCACATCACAATGTTCTTTTGGGATGCTCACTGCGGTCCACACCTGCACTACCACATGCACTGCAAGCTAAAGGTGGGGCCGCTGCGAACAGGCATGCAGGTGTCCCTCCATCACCAAGGCAGAAGGGGGCATGGTGTCCAGGCGACCTCCCTTCCCCTTGCTCTCATCGTCTGTATTTCGTGGAGAGTCTGGCCGTCAGTCTTTCCTTACCTTTTCTCATGTCTACTCACTTCGAAAAGTGATGCACCGTAACCTGATGAGTTCGCTAAACACAGCGGAGGTCACCGCCGGCATAGAATGTTTATCAGCTGCGGTAGTTTTGTCGTGCGTTAAATTGCCCGAAACGCACGTCGGCTCGTCTTCAGATCAAGCATGACTCGTCACCCTGAATAGTAATAAAGTACATATATCTCGTAGAGGCTAGAGATTGCTGTAGCATCGCTCTCTAACGTCCCAAGCCGAGGAGGGGCCGCTAGAAGGGTCGTCGCGTGCACTGGCCAGACTCAGATGAACCTTAACCATTTATTCGTGTCTGTCCTCGTGCACAGTTCAGTGGAGCGCGTCTGTTCCACACGTGTAGCCATCAGCGGCCGCACTGTGTCCCTCCCTGAGCTAACACTCCACATTACTGTGCACGACGGGAGGCATTACACGCATCTCTGCCTCCTCGTGTTCCACCGCCAGGATCCAGGATCACTCAGAGGAGGAAGGGCGTGGCGTCCCCAACGCCCTGGCCTGGCAGCTTGTGAATGTGCACCGCTGTCCCGCGACGCAACTGGAACGTCAATAATGATACATTCATGTGCTGGCAAGCAACACACGCAACAGTCCCGTCATTGCGACACTGTACTCTTAGTGTCTGCCAGGGTGAGAGACTGGACTGGTTCACACACCCGCCCCACAAACTAACGCCAGCCACACTTGAGTAGGGTACCGCCATGCGTCTGATTCAGCATTCCCCCTGGGGAACACTGTCGAGCACCTGTCTCTTTTTAACTCCGTTTCCTAGTTTTATTATCGGTTGCTTTGAAATTTTCTCGTGTCGTCGCCTAACTATTTTGAGGAGGAGCCGTGATGGGTCATCTGTGTGCTGCAGGGCGTTTGGGTTGGGCATGGATTACTCCCTTGATGGGGTGAGGCTCAGCGTTGAAGGGCGTTGGTCACGGGGCCGTAGTTCGTGCTCTGAGCCTGAACAATTATTGGCAGACATCCAACAGATGTTATCTCAGGATCGTGCAATCTCAAGGACTGCTGAAAGACAGATCACTGCGCTTTGATATCGGTGCTGTTTTCGGAGTGGCATGAAATGTGTGTTCACGCGGCGACCCCAGATTCCATGGCTTTCCCTCTTTTATTACAAGCAACTGAAGAGCATTGTTGTCGTGGCCTCGTTTACGTCGCTGCCGCGAATTTATTTAGCAGCTTTGCATCTCCCAGCACTCCTCGCTCGGCATCTTATGATAGGTCGTGACTAGCGTAGTGCCTCACCGCAGCTCGTTTTTCATTGTCTTACAGCACCATGCGGTTACCAAGCGTGCTTTTTCGGCTGAGAGCAAATGTTTCAACATGCCCATGTGTGTTACTGGAGGTGTGGCTCAAGGAGAAGTGGACGCACAGTGACCTCCGCAGGGTTGGGGCGTGTCTGGTCAGCGAGGGTCAGCCGTTCTTATCAAGGGGAGAGTGACCAGCTTTTCCCAGGGAGCCGTTGGGGATGTGCTGGCCCTCCCCCCGTCAAGGCTAGCCTGGGGCGTCCACCTCCCAATCGGCGGGAACGTCATCCGTAGGCTGCTGGGCCTCGTTGGGCCGTGCTGGATACGTCCCTGTGGCAGCGTTCACTCATCGCCGGCCTGATGGGCCTGGTAATTTCAGTGTCAAGAGAATAAGAGTCATTATCCTCTTTGGCTTTATTTATGCAAGGCAGCTCACATCCCATGAAAGTGACTTGCGTTTCCCTTCGAGGTGAACGATTGCTTTCACACGCCGGCTGTTGTGTTCTGACTTATTGATAATGAACTTCACAGTTATTTGGATGTCAAGGAAGGACAGACGACGACGCCATTAGTGACCCCCGAGTCCCTGCCGCCAAGTAGTTCCTTCCGGCGCGGCGGGACCCGGAAAACTAAGGTAATATTCCGCACGTAAATAGACGGCGGCGATGGTAAAAGCCAAGGCTGGCCAGGGAAACGCCCTCCGCCCGCCCAGGGGTCACTTCGCTTGACATTTACTTTGCCAGCTGAGCTCCTGTCGTAACATATTTTGTCGTCATCTCAGGGCGAGTGGGAAATATTGCTGAATAGATTATTAGTTTTTTTTTTTTCTTGAAGATCAGCGGGGAGTGGGGAAAGGAACACTTGGGAAGGCGACCAGGAAGAAACATGCAAGCGTATAAGGACGTGGCGGGAAGGTCTTGAGCTTGTATCCTGTTAACTCGTGTGACACAGCTGCTGGTGCGTGTTATCCTTGTGTTGGAGAGCTGAGGGGCGCCTGGAGAAAGTTCGACATGAATTTGGGTGCAGTATTTTTCCATGGTATTGCCCATCGCTTTCACTGCCACCTCTTTGCTAATGCAGTTAAGAAAAAAATGAAAAAGACATTGCGAGGGAAGGGCAGGCACCTCGTTGGGCCACGGTGCCAACTTCTCCGTTGTTGCTGATGACGCAGGCATGCCAGTCACATTGCCCTCCGCTCTGCCAGCCTTGAGTAAGACGCTAGGGTTGTGGCAGTGGGTCAGTAAGGCGGAGTGAGGGCTGGTGGAAGCAGCAGCAGGGGATGGGTCATTGAGGTGTTGCCTTCAGGATTTATGGCGATATCAACATGAATCTATGACCTTTACAGTCACGCCATTCCAACCATTCCTCTGCTTAGAAGCTGCAGCAGGATAAGTTGATTTGTGTTCTATTTATTTATTTACTTGTGCGTTTATTATTTTTTGTTGAATTTATATAAAATTTTATGTATTTTGAAAAAAAAATGACCCTCATTTAAAAGGGAGAGGAAATCACCTCAAGCCAGCACAGCAGCCCGCCTCATGCCTCTCACTCGTGCACACACCGGAAGTGCTGGAGAGGTTCCATCCACCTTGGTGTGGAAAGTGAATGTTGCACCACACGCTGCCCGCCGCGCCGCTTCCACCCTGGCCGCTGCCAGGGCCCGGCGAGCCTTCCGCCTCTTGCGTGTCCCAGCCCACCACCACCACCACCACCACCTCTAGAACTGCCAAAATCACCTTCACCACCACAAATTGCACCACCTTGTTTACAATTTATATATATATATATATATATATATATATATATATATATATATATATATATATATATATATATATATATATATATATATACACACACACACACACACACACACACACACACACACACACACACACACACACACCCTTGGCGTGTTGAACAGACTTGCGTGCTGCAATGATCAAGGAAGGCCATGATAGACATGTCCAACCAGAGTTACCAGACTACAAGGTTCTATTAGCAGTAGTCTGACAAGCAGTCCTACCCCAGCCACAATCCCATAAGCCAGTATTGTAGTGTGTTGGCAGTCTCTCAAGAAAAAAAAAAATCAACTAACGGCCTCAAGTACCCAGCAGGGAAACTGTGCCTGGTTACACTGGCGATCAGGGTCACTCGTGTGCAGGGGGTGCAAATAATATCCGGGGTAATGGAAGGGCAGGCCATCATTGGTTACTGAACCTTTGCACCTGCAGTACATTGACTTTGAGAACGTACTTATGGATGAGCTATTGCATATCAAATGGAATGTTGTGGGACTCATTGGGGTGATGAGGCTTGGTGAGGAAGATAAAGTGCTGAAGAGCGGTCATGCATTACACTCGAGAGACAAGCTGGAGTAGCAAGCAGAAACATGGAATGGGACATTTGATTCACAAAAGTCTGAAAAAGAGCATACTCGAATTCTTCAGTATAAATGAGTGCGAGTCACCGGTAGCACTTATACTGAATAAAAGATAAAAGCTGAAGATACTTCAAGTGCATGTAAGTCCAAACTTCCAGCCATAGCGATGAGAATGTTTTCAAGCTTTATGAAGATTTTCAATCAATTATGAGCAGAGGGTCTTATCATTTTAGTGTGATCATGGATGATTTTAAAGTTAAAGTAAGGTGAAAAAAGTCATTAGAGAAACCGCGGTTGGGAATCAATGCATAGATTCATGATATGAAAGAGAGGACCTATATATAAAAGACAATGAAAATTATTTCCTGTGTTTTTTGGAGGGGGGGGGAGTGCGTGCAACAGGGTGGGGTGTTCCACGCTATACTACGTACACCAGCAGCAGTGAGGTCAAGGTATAGAATATCTGATTTCCTAGGCCCTTGACATGCAGGCAGCTCTGACTAATTCCTGGTAATAGCCCCTGATGAAGGAGTGAGCCTTGACTCTGACTTGCCCGTCCTTGCCAGAAGCACTCTGCCTAAATGAAACCCCAGTAGTTGTATGTATTGCTGGCGGCTCGTCCTGACCATCAGCTGAAAGTGCTGCAGCACCGCACCATCACTCGGATAACGCGCCGCGGCAAGAGACTAGCCTGTGCAGTCGCAGGAAAGACAAAAGACGCCCTGAGCTGCTCGGTGAGTGGTAGCTGCTCTCACCTAACACAGAATTGCCCGCATGGTGCCGTGAGTTTCAATTAAGAGGAAAAGAGCTAAAGATTTTCCTCTTTTTTTTTTTTTTTTTTTTCAATGAAGTTACATGGCAATTTTGATAATCAAATTTTTTTTTTTTTTTTAACACAGGATGAGATGAGGTGATTTTCCCATGAGCACACTTGACCCAACACCGAGAGAAGACATGGTTGATGGGAGGAACGCCTGGAGAACCAGGAAAAAAAAAGATGGGCCCCCAATCAATTATTATAGATATAGAAGGACCAAAGAGAAAGCGAGAGAGAGAGAGAACAAAGGGAGAAAGCGAAGCCGAAAGTTGGAAGCGTCGAGAGCAGAGCCGTGCCTGGCCAGCCGGCGAGGGACAGCCCCCGCGGGTCTCGCTCGGCGGCTGATCCCAAAAATTGCGCTGGAAATGCAAGATGACGAAGGATGTGGGAATTGACAGGCGGCTGGAGGAGGGCCTTGGGGCGGAGGGGAGGCCGTACTTGATTAATATAGAGACTTGACATCGGTGGTTTTGTTTACATCGTCTAGAAAACAATGCCTCCGGGGATCATCGGAGAATTATAGACTTTGTTTACACAGACAACAAACAGGCCAAGGCTTGTTTATACTTAGAGAGAGAGAGAGAGAGAGAGAGAGAGAGAGAGAGAGAGAGAGAGAGAGAGAGAGAGAGAGAGAGAGAGAGAGAGAGAGAGAGAGAGAGAGAGAGAGAGAGAGAGAGAGAGAATTTGAAATTTTCGCTGGGAAGGAAGGAATACAGAACCTTTCCTCGGTAAGAGCGGAAAGAAACGGAAGAGGAAAAGAAGAAAAAAAGTATGAAAGAATTAAGAACGAAGAAAGAAGAAGAAGAAAAAGAAGACTAGAAGGAGGGGAAATACATCGTGAATGAGTCCCACAGCCCCTCACAACACTGAGGGCGGATAGGTCAGTGACGTCACCTGGCTCCCACGATAGAGACTTTCCGAGTGACTACCAACATTGCCCCCGACACGCCGGCCGCGAAGCCTGCATAACAAGTGCCAGCCACCCATTCACCCATGCACCGCCCACCTGGTTATAGGGTGCTCTCTCTCTCTCTCTCTCTCTCTCTCTCTCTCTCTCTCTCTCTCTCTCTCTCTCTCTCACACACACACACACACACACACACACACACAGGTAGGTAGGCAGGTAGGTATTGTACTCCTATTGCTGGCATCGACATCTGATCAGCATATGTCACTTCAGTGGTTTAAATAACTCGTCTTTCTTTTTTGTCTATAATCCTGAACAGCCTGCGTCATATCTGTGCGTCATTCCTCTCTTTCGTAATGCTTTTTTTACCCTCTGTGTGCGCGTGTGTTTGTTTGTTTGTGTGTGTGTATGTGTGTGTGTGTGTGTGTGTGTGTGTGTGTGTGTGTGTGTGTGTGTGTTGACCTTGTTTTAGGAAAGCTTTTATTTTTTTTTGTCACCCCTTTTCTTTGCCCTCTTTTCATGTTCCCTCTCTCCCTCTCCTCTCTCTCTCTCTCTCTCTCTCTCTCTCTCTCTCTCTCTCTCTCTCTCTCTCTCTCTCTCTCTCTCTCTCTCTCTCTCTCTCTCTCTCTCTCTCTCTCTCTCTCTCTCTCTCTCTCTCTCTCTCTCTCTCTCTCTCTCTCTCTCTCTCTCTCTCTCTCTCTCTCTCTCTCTCTCTCTCTCTCTCAGAGAGACACAGAGAGAGAGAGAGAGAGAGAGAGAGAGAGAGAGAGAGAGAGCATAGAAACAAACAAACACACTAAAATTGACAATCAGGCAGACAGAAACAAAGACAGAGATAGAGCAGCAGCAGCAGGAGGAGGAGGAGGAGGAGAAGGAGGAGGTGGAGGAGGAGGAGGAGGAGGTAAAAGAAGAAGAAGAAGAAGAAGAAGAAGAAGAAGAAGAAGAAGAGAGAAGGTTAGATAAAAACTTAGTAGGATAAAGGTTGAGGGAAAAAACTCAGGATATTTTCGGGTTCATCAGTTTAGTAAGCCATTGGGTCGGCGGGGAAGCAGGAGACAGACACCTGATATCCTCAGCGTGACGTGACCCGAATGAGCAAGACCCCCGCCGCGCCCCAGGACCACCAGACGCCTTAGTGGGTCATCAGGGGTCAAGAGGAAGGAGGGAGGGAGGGAGGGAGGGAAGGCGCGTGTTTGGTATATGTATGCTGTGTCGCTGGATGTATGCCCGGAAGAAGAAGATGAATATGAACACGAAGAAGAAGAAAAAAATATCTGAATTACATGCGAACAGTTTACCATGAAAGATAGGAAAGCTGCAACTACAACAACTGCTTCTATTTTTGCTGCTTCTACTACAGCTACAGATACCGATATGAATATTATGACGATGACGAAATAGATGGTTCAACAAGAAGGAAGAGGAGGAGGAGCGACAAAGAAGGAGGAGGAGGAGAAAGAGGAGTTGTCTATGATAAGTGATAATGATGGTAGTGATGGTGATGGGTGATGATAATGGTGGTGATGATGATTATGGGAATGTTGTCTATTTCTTAACTCCTACAAGATCATCAACAACAACAACTATAACAGCAACCAGTCTAGTTATGATTTCACTTCTCTGTCAAATTCCCTGGCTTTGAGTGGTGCGTTTCTAATATTTTTTCGTCCACTCCCCTGCTGCCCAAAGTGTGCTAGCTAATGCATCCCTCGCCACCCTCGCCCTCGCCCTTCATCTTCCATCATTGCGTGCCGTGGACCTTTTTCTTGACATCCTTGCCCTCACTTTAACGTGCATGAAGAGGCGTCCAACTCAGCTCCTCTCCTCCTTGCCAAGATCAGTTTCTCATTGCCCCGAGTTATCGTTACGTAAGGACAAGACTTTTGCTACACTGGCCTTCTCCTCCGTGCTTCGTGATACAGTTTTGGTATATTGCAGCGTCACTCTGTGGGAGGTTCACCATTATTTTAGTTCAAGAGAGATTCTGGATTCATTTAGTCTGCCAGGTATGTCGAATTGGTTTTCAAAAGCAGCCAATACGTTAGAAAAAGAAATTGTATGAAATCCACCTATATTTTTTTATAAGCCCTCCGCACCCCCGGCCCAGCATGTTATCTGATATTTCTTCGCTGCTGATGGAAATTACAGAAAGACCTTGATTATGACAAGAGATTTGTGTGCGTGTGATTTGCGGTTTGTCAAGAATGTCGAATTAAAGACTTGTTTAAAAATCAACCATTAAACATTTAACGTCCTCGTAAAATTCAAATTTTCGACGCTCGCTACCGAAGAAAACTTACTTGCAGAAAATAATGGCGGGGAGCTTCAGGAGATACTCAACTAGATAATGGGTAATTGAGACAAATCAGATTCACTGTCACAAAGTTGAACAAAAAACACACTCTACAAGTCTCAAGCAGTCCTGGGAGGAGGCATCCATTTGATTGTCACAACAGGTTCTCTGATAACCCCGATTACAAAAAAAATAGTAATACTCCATTGTGCCGTTGCGGAGTCAGTGAGGAACGTTAATGAGGCCAATAGCTTCCACTACCACTCCATATTAGTAGTGTTTGCGTGAAGTCACCGCCACATGAGAGGCGTAGGCCACATGTGGGCTGATGAGGCGCACGTGTGAGCCGCAAAGCTGAATGGACGTGAAGAAAAAAGTGGTAGAGGCAGTTCAGAATGGCCAACTTTCAACAGTCTGCTCCGGGGAGAGATGAGGCAGAAGTTTCTACTGATGATTTAATTAAACAGATCTGAGAAAGTCACCGGCGAAGAGAGAGAGAGAGAGAGAGAGAGAGATTGATTATTCTATAGATTCACGTTTATGTGATTTCTTATCGTGTAATGCTGCTCTGTAAACCCGGTATCTGCCTCCGACAATTAGTATATCCTTGTGGTGATCAAACAGCATAATGAGTAGAAGTCGCTGCAATCATTACGAACTTAGTCAGCCCTGCGTACTGACTACATTAATAAAAAAAACAGCCATACGTAACGATTTATGAGAAGTTTGCAGGAAATATCTTGAGACCTGTTGTTTGACTTGACTCAAATGCTGACGACTAATTGGCTGACCGACTGATCCGCTTAGTCAGCAGCTCTCTCACTCATCTACTTACTCACTCACTCACTCAACTACTTACTCACGCACTCACTCACTTTTTTTTGTTTTTAGTCATCACAAGTACGTGTTCAGACGAAAGTGGCGGTCGAATAATAAAGTAATATTACCAGTTTGTCATAACTCTGATAGTGACAGTTGAGACCTGAAACCAGACAAAGAAACTTAATTCATTGTTTTTGTATCGCCCAGAATTAGATGGAGGAGGAGGAGGAGGAGGAGAAGGAGGATAAGAAAGAGGGGGAGGAGGAGCGGAAAAAAGAAGTGGAATGAGAAATAGATGGTGCAACATATAGGATGATGAGGAGGAGCGACAAAGAAGAAGGAGGAGGAGAAAGAGGAGTTGTCTATGATAAGTGATAATGATGGTGGTGATGATTGGCGATGGTAATGATGGTGGTGATGAGTGATGGTAATGGCGGTGATGATTATGGGAACGTTATCTATTTCTGTCCACCTGTCTCTTATTTCTGTTTCTTCTGGCAGTCCCTTCACCGTTTTTGTGTGTGTGTGTGTGTGTGTGTGTGTGTTTTGCCGGTCTGTGCGTGACTGTGACGTGTTTTGTGTGTGACCACGAACCTTTCAGTGTTCATAATTATACAAACAGTTACCTATTATTTCTACTACTACTACTACTACTACTACCACCACCATTTTTTACTACTACTACTACTACTACTACTACTACTACTATTACTACTACTACTACTACTACTACTACTACTACTACTATTACTACTACTACTACTACTACTACTACAACAACAACAACAACACACAATACTACTACTACAACAACAACAACACACTATACTACTACTACTACTACTACAACAACACACTATACTACTACTACTACAACAACAGCACACTATACTACTACTACTACTACTACAACAACACACTATACTACTACTACTACTACTACAACAACACACTATACTACTACTACTACTACAACAACCCCTCGCCCCCCCCTCCACCGTACTACCCTATCTACCACCGCCACCACCACTACCACCACCACCGCCACCCCGGCCCTGCAGAGCCAGAGCCGAGCAGCGTGAGTCAGGTATGAAGCGAAGCAGCTCCGTAATAACAGGCGTGCGGCGTGTTGCTAGGTGGACCACAGGCCGCTACACACCAGCCGCCTCTGGCGTAGCCTGGCCATCGGTGACGTCACAAAACGGTGCTCCGTACAGACTCGCAAAGCTAAAAAGGGGAACAAACACACGTGGCCGTCTCCATATTCCTCGCCGCGCCTGCCACACCGCCTGCACCTCCTGCCTCACTCCCATTCGCAAACAATATGGAGAAACTATCGCAGGAATCATTTCCTGAGTGTGCCGCGTTTTTTGTTCGGTAAAGGAGACATTACTAAAGCCCCCCCCCAAAAAAAAAAAAATCATCGAATGAAGATCTTCCATGGTGGAAATATCTCTGACAATGGTGGGCTACAAGCCCCTCCATCAGACCCAGTCTCTTGCCACACCTGGCCAGCAGGCGGCCTGGGGGTGAGAATTACAGGGAACATCGTGGCAGCACAGACCTCACGTTCCACTCGCCGCGGTCTAACCATATTTCCATTCACGCGGTGACTATTGACTCAGGGCTCGGCGAGAATACCTGCATCGTAGAGGTAACGGTACGGATTTCGATTGCCGTGCGTTGCGTGACTTACGTCGATGGTTTGTCCCGCACTGTTGTGCTCTCGTGATTTATGATTCATTCCGTGAGAAACATTTAGGGATAAAAGTTTATTTTCTGCTTTTCCTTGGGGAGCTGAGTGATGATAACCTTAGAGTGAGAAAGGTAAAAGAGATGAAGAGGAAATTACTGTCAATTTACACCAAGATAATACTTATTACAGTAAGAAGTTTTGATCTCATAGATGTGAATCTTAGAAGAAAAAAAATGTGCTTAAAGGTGACAAGTTTTTCGCTTTTGTGCGCATCTATTGGCTGCTCCTGTTTGGTTTTATTGATTATTCTTTCATGAAAGGTCCATCGTTCAGTCTCCTTCACTCGTCCCCGTGGATTGATCAGGTGTAGCGTGACCTTGGCGCGGAAAGGAAGGGAGGATGGGCGGTGCAAGGATGGCAGGGCAGGGTAAATAAGAGGAAAGGTAAGCGTATAAGGGGAAAAAGGGTAGGGAAAATTTACCTGAGGAGAGATGGAACGAAAAGATAAGCAAAATAAGAAAGAGCGAATATAGCGGACGATTGGAAGGGAAAAATTACATACGAGAGAGAGAGAGAGAGAGAGAGAGAGAGAGAGAGAGAGATGAACTATGGGGCGATTGGAGGCCAGAGCAAGTAAAAAAAGGATGGCGAGGAGAGGGGAGGAGAATGAAAACGAGGAAAGTTAAGGAAAGAAGAGGAAATGGTACATAAGATAGGGAAAGATAACGTGGGAAGAGAAGGGGAGAGAAGAAGAGGGGAAGGAAACAGAGGGAAAGTGAAAAAAGTGGACGAGGAGGTGGAGGTGGAAGAAGGTAAGAAAAGAAAGGAAGAGAGGATGAGGTGGCAATTGGAAAGGGAAAGAGAAAAAGGAGGAAGCGAGGTAATGGAAAAAAAAAGAGATAGAGGAGAAAGTGAAGAAAGGGACGAGGAGAAAAGAAAATAAGAGGAACGTAGAGGAGAGAAAATGAAAGAACGGAGAAGTAGGAAGGAGGAAGAGGGAAGAAGGAAGTGATGGAGGGAAAGAGGGAGGAAGGTGAAGGAGACTAGAGGGGAGGAGGAGGGGGGGAGGGATGCAAGCGAAGCGGTGACCCGAAGCTTCACGTCACAGGGCAGGAGGGAATCATCAGTCAACGAGCAGCCGTATTCTCCCTCCCTCCCTCCCTCTCGCCCTGCCTCACTCTGATGTCCAGCCTGCCTCCTCCTCCTCCTCCTCCAATGTATTTTAACCTTCTGTTAGTTTCCTCTTCCTCTCCTTCTTCGTCGTCGTCTTTTTCTTCTTATTCTTCATCTGCTTCTGCTTCTGTTTTTTTTCCTCCTTTTTCTTCTATGTACTTAATATTTATTTTTCATCTACTTCAGTTAATTATTTTTCTCTCTCTTCCTCTTCTTCTAATTATTTAATCTTTTTCTTCTTCTTCTTCTTTTTCTTTTTAGCATCAACTTTTAGCTTTTTTTCTGGAGTGTTTTCCTTCTTCCCTCCCTCCCTCTTCTTCCTCCTCCTTCTAATATAACTCTTTTCTTCTTCTTCTTCTTCTTTTTCTTCTTCTTCTTCTCCTCCTTTGTTACTGGTTTGTTGACTGAACGACACCACCAAATGTTTCTTGTTTATCTAAACGAGAAAAAAAAAAGTGTGGGGTGATGATTTTTTTGGGGGGGTAGTGGGTAGGCTGGGGGGTGGGGGGGGTCGGATTCGGGAATGTGAGTGTGCGTGCCCATGCGTGTTGAATGGGGAAGACATTTAAATATATTCATGACAAAAAAGATATAGTTAAGGTGTTGATATATATTATTGAAAAATTTGGTAATTGAGTTTGGTAGCATTTTTTTTTTCTATACCATTTGACCACCACCACCACCACCACCACTTCTACTACTACTACTACTACTACAACTACTACTACTACGACTACTACTACTACTACTACTACTACTACTACTACTACTACTACTACTACTACTACTACTACTATTGCTGGTGCTCGTTATTCATTTCGCCTGTCCTCTGTCGGTGCCGCCAAAGCCACCAATTATGTTCTTATTGTCGCTGCTGCTGAGTCTTGTCTTTGTTTAGTAATGAAAACTCTGGATAATTTATGGAAACATCGCCTCAGCCACTGGACATTCTCCGTCGGGGTGTGTGTGCCGACGATCGCGGCGAAGAGTCTCGGCTTTGGATATCTAAATCTGCGGCTCCTCTTGCGTCTGTACCCTCCCGGAACTCTCCAGCGGGGCGGCCATGATAGAGGAGAACCCAGCTATGCCATCCAGACACACACACACACACACACACACACACACACACACACACACACACACACTCATCTCTGTCATTCCTCACGCGCATTTTTCCTTCGCATACCCGAGCTCTTCTCCTTCATCTTCTTACCGTATATTTCGTTGGTGCGACACACACACACACACACACACACACACACACACACACACACACACACACATTCTCTCCTAAATAAGTGAATCTTGTCCAGTTTCCTTCAGCAGTCCATATTACCTCACAGTATTTCTCGTGCTTCGCCTATTAATTCAGTGCTGCATTCAGCCTCCCTCTTTAATAAACTCTAACTTATTACGACTTCCAAACACCAGAGGATAAATTCACAATGTAGAATAAAGATTAATTAAAAAAGGTGAGTGTAAAACATATAAGGAAAATGAAAAGGATAAATTGCATCACGTGGCCTAAAAAGTATTTCTATTTTCTTGGGCCTTGCAACACCTGGCAACGCTGACAGGAATGAGTGTATAATTACTGTGGCAACAGAAACCCCCTTTGAAAGTATTTTTGGCAAGTCATAACTGAGTGTAATTAGTGATTTATTTGGCATTAACAAGTTCACGTTACAGATTATTATTATTATTTTTTTATAACGAAGTGAGTTTGCACGAAGACGCTCCGCTCCCTCCCACTTGACTGACTGAAGAAAATGCGCCGAACATTTGAAAGTTTCTATAAATAAATACGATCAGGATTATTTCATGCATAAAATATTTCTCGTTCCAAACAACTTGTCAAGTGTTGCGAATCCTACCTTGATTTTTTTTTTACTCCCACGAAGCTAATTAGCCCTTGTTAAAAATCTTCCTCCACAATTGAACTTCCTAGTCCCCGCAGCTATGTCTCCTCATTGATCGTATGAACCGGACAATCTTTACCTTTGTGCCTTTCGGCGATAAAAGCCGCAGAGTCTATCGATCCTCCAGATATTATCGAATGAGTCACCATGAGATTAAGGTTGAGTTTTTCCCTTGAAGCGTGTTTGACATGATGTTAAATCTGAGCAGAAACTTGTCACCGTTGATCTGAACACATTGATTCCTCATATTGGGACAAAACTTTTATTTTCCCGCTCGTAACAATTAGTGCCGTGTCGTTTTACCTTTTAGTGTGAGATGCATGGTGATCAGAGTTATGATAAAAAGGAAGTAAAGAATAACAGCGAAAATATAATTATGATTTCACCAGGAGTAATAATAGATTTAAAGAGCTTAACTCTCTCTCTCTCTCTCTCTCTCTCTCTCTCTCTCTCTCTCTCTCTCTCTCTCTCTCTCTCTCTCTCTCTCTCTCTCTCTCTCTCTCTCTCTCTCTCTCTCTCACACACACACACACACACACACACACACACACACACACACACACGGAGAAACAGCAACTTTCTCCAAAATCTGTGAGAAACCGAAGCCTTGGTCTCCACCATTTAAGTTTGTTTGTTTGGAGAATTAACGGTCGAAGGCAGGCGGACTGGAGGAAGGAGGGGCGGGGCGGGGCGGGGCGGGGCGTAAGGCAGAAAGGTGGAGGGGGGGGGGGGATTATCCAAGGCGAAGATGGAAACAGAAAACGAACGTGATAAATAATACATGCGATGAAGATGGAGATGAAGATGAAAAGTGTAGAGAGAGGGGGAGAGGGAGGGAGGGAGGACAGGTGGAAAGGAGCAGGGAGGGAAGAGAAGTGCGGGAGGGATTTGGGGAAGAAGGGAGGACAAGAAAAGGAGGAGGGGCAGAGGGGAGGTTTAAGGAGTAGTGCGGAAAGTTCTTTTCGTAAGATTCTAGTGAGATATTTCAAAGGTGTAGTAGAAGTAGTAGTGGAGGTGATACCAGTGTAGTAGTTGTAAACACTGACGAGCACTCACGCACCAAAAAGGAAAAAAAAAAAAAACATTATTGCATTACATTTTTGTCAACTTGTTCAAACTTTTCGTATTGTCCTGAAATATACCTTTTAAATATCGTAATTTTCACCTCCTCCTCCTCCTCCTATTCTTCCTTTTTTCTCTCTTTTGAGCTCTTTAACCTCCTCTGTCAAGGGGAAAAAAGCTGAAAAGACAGAATCAGTCTTGAGGTCTGTGCAGGTAGACAGAACTGTTAATGACGCCACCTGGGCCTTTGGGATGAACACTAACCGGACAACAAGGCATGACCGGATGCTGCTTATGGCAAGATGTAACTGCCAGTGTTGAACGCTTTGTTATAAATCACGTTGCTGAAATTGGGAACAAATTACCCTCTGTCGCCGAAGAATCAGCGTTTCTATCGGGATTCGAACGCGCCCCAGGAATCCTTCAGCAACTCCTAGATGTTGGACACTGGCTAGCCAAGTTTTATGAATACATGACAACAAAGCCAAGATCTCTTAAGTTCAGCGTCTTTGGGCATGCCTATAGCGTTCATTCCTTGATCAATACGTGCGGAATTCAAGAGGGCGCTCACGGGCGGCGGCCATCTTGAATGATTTGATTAAATCTAACTTTGGTATTAACTTTGATCGATCATCACTCCTAAGTTAATACCAAAAATAATACTAAATTTGAACCTAAGACTATATAAATGGGTTAACTGTTTAAATATTTTCATCCATTTTAACAAGTTATCATCTGCATATGTGTTGTTATTATAACTTTGTATGATAGTGTTTGGCTTAGAAGTTTACATTTTGGCCAAACTAACTAATCCTCCATATTTTTTTGTGGTTTCTCTACATTTTCCTTCTGGTCTCCTTCATCTCCTTGCCCTTGTCTCCTACCGCCGTTCTTCTCACTACCGATGCGACAAATAATAAACCATGGACGAATAACCAACTTAGTCCCTGAATAAAACCTGAGATCCCTCCTGGAACCTCCCGTTACCGACAACAGAAAATAGTTAGATGAAATCACTCAGTCCGTCCAACTTCGCCCACGCTCCTCGCTCCACCAGCAGGCAAAGTTAGGCTTCCATAGAGCGGGACGAGGAGCGGCGACGGGCCTGACGTGTTGTTGTGGTGCTGGTGCTGGTGGCGTAGTTAAGGTAGTTATGGAAGGTTTGCTTCTGCACTACTACTACTGCTACTACTACTACTGCTACTATTGCTACTACTATACTACTGCTATACTACTACTTCTACTATTACTACTGCATAATATTACTAATAATAATAATAATGATAATAACTGTTGCTGCTACTACTACTACTACTACTACTACTACTACTACTATTACTACTACTACTACTACTACTACTACTACTTTTATCATGCAACTGTGAATATTTATCTTTCTTTTTTTTTCTTTTCTTTTTTTTCTTTTCTTGTTGCCCAATCCCAACGTCTCAAACTGTATGAGCTACGTCCTACGACACACTGATATACGAAGACATACTCTGAATCCACATGTCTCGGAAATGATGATTATGATTATGACAAGAGGAGTAGGTGGATAATAATATGATGATGAAGATGAACAGAAGGTCGGTAAACAGGAAAATCGGCCTTCAGATGTTATGATTCTCCGCATTTTCAAAGCTTCAAGTCATTCGCCAGAGGAAGATGAGAAAACACAAGTTAAAAGTAATGTTGCGCACAATGTTTTAACCTTCACACACACACACACACACACACACACACACACACACACGCACATCTATGTAACTTTTCCCCGTTTGTATTTCATCTCTACAACAACGTGTTTCTTCAAAAAGATTGAGGCCGTGTTTGGTTGCCTTAAGTCCCTGGCGACCTCCTCTTCTCTTGGCGCGTCAGAAGAGAGAGAGAGAGAGAGAGAGAGAGAGAGAGAGAGAGGTGGGGGGTAGGGGGATGGAGGTAACTGTCTGCTCTTTGTCACGGTGCCCATTGAGGGTTTTCATTCAAGATTTCTAGATCGCACACCTTTGCCGATTCGTGTTTCTCTCTCTCTCTCTCTCTCTCTCTCTCTCTCTCTCTCTCTCTCTCTCTCTCTCTCTTACACACACACACACACACACACACACACAGCCGTAACGTTTTTGTCTTTGCTTGTAACGAGGGAGAGGAACTCCAAACAAACAGACACTCGAGCCGCGCCTTGACGCACACCACCAAGGACGTGACGCGAGGAGGCGACTGACGACGAAGAAACGTTTTTATCAGTCATCGGGGGAAAAAGGCGCACTAATCTTGGAGCGCTAAGTGAAGGCCCATAAATAACGTAGTAAATTTCAGAGTAGCAGTAAAAAAAAGTCCGGCAAACCGAGCCATGTGTTCGTCCGTGTGGGTTCCCGGCCTCAAAGTGCTCTCCTAGGAAACCGTGGCTAAGTTATACTGCCCAGCGCAAACCACAAAATGTATTGCTAACACTTTGGCTCCGGCGTCCTCACACACTCCACTCCGCGCACCACCAAGCCTTCCCCTCCACCCCTCTCCTCTCCCTCCGTCTCATCTTACCCTCCTCCCCTCCCTCCGTCTTGTCCGATTTTCCCTTTTTGAAAACGACGCTTCACTTCCCCGGCGCCGCTGCAAGATGAGCTCACAAAGGCCCGCGAGGCCACAGTACCGAGGTGACGGTGCTTTATGGAGCACCTTAAAGGATACATGATTTCCAGGGCAGTGATTCAGAATGGGACGGTGTGGGAGAGTCGGGCACCTCACTGGGGCACAACTGTGGTCTCAGAGACAAGGAGGTGGGCAAATAGTGGGCTACCATTGGCCAAAGGGACCACCGCACTGACCAATCGTATTAAAGATTCACCCTCACCGCTCCTTGAACACGAGGAAGAGGACGCGCTGTTTGCTCCCTCATGTGTTTGACAGAGTGGAATTTGTGCTCTGATTGAGAGCTGATCGAGTACATTGGTGGAGGAGCAGCGAAGGATGTCGGGGCGGGGGCGGCGGTGCGTCCACGTGGTCCCAGGTGGCGGCGGCAGTGGTGGCGGGCTTTGTGACGGCGGCAGAAAAGACCAAGACTTTTCAGAGAATTTCGTTTTTCCAGGAGAAGCAGGAGCAGGTACTAGGATTGCAACTACGAAGCGACTTTGTTAGCTATGATGGTGTAACGTGTCGGTGCGTTCTTGCGTGATTGTGTAGGCATCGCAGGGAGGTACGGAAGGCAGCCATCGTAACACAAGAAATGATGCGAGAGCCTGACACACACACACACACACACACACACACACACACACACACACACACACACACACACACACACACACACACACACTTGTTCAGGCCTCAGTCCCCCTCTCCATCTTCTCCAGTCCACTCCAACCCGAACTCACCCACTTTCGTGTCCCATCAGCCCCTTCAGCCCAATCACCTAATAGCCCAGCCATCAGTCCCCTAACTCCACCTTCATTCCTTAGCCCCTCGCGGTGACACACACACACACACACACACACACACACACACACACACACACACACAGCCAATGGCGGAAAATCCAGCACCTCCTCGCCAGGTGACAGTCAGATGGATGGTCTGTCCCGCACACTGCCCAAGCCACAGCGCAGTTCAAGGTCGCACACACACACACACACACACACACACACACACACACACACACACACACACACACACACACACACACACACACACTGTAATTAACAAGAGCTGGACAGGAGAGTAACTTCAGCAGTCCGTCTTTTTCAGGGTTATTTTTTACCCAAATGGTAGAGTATCCGGACTTTGACTGAGTTTTAAATAATTCAGTTTTTAATGTGTTGTTGTAATGGATTCTTGTGAGTGGTTTCTCTTATTGCCACTACGCATTCTACAACGACAATAATAGCAAGAGCTTGATAGCAGCATTAACTACTACTAGCTACTAATACCAATACTAATAAAGATAATAATAATAATGATAATAATAATAATAATAATAATAATAATAATAATAATAATAATAATAATAATAATAATAATAATAACAATGTAGCATCACAAAAGATTTTCAGAGTGAGGTAAAAGTTTCACAGTGAAGAGAAAAAGGTTTACTACACGGGGAGGAGGAAGAAGACGAAAGAGAAGAATAGGACTGGAGGAGGGGAGGTGGGGGGAGGCACGGTGGGCGGGCAGAGGTCCTCCTCTACATCCCCTCCACCACTACCTCCACCTCGTCTCATATTGGGTGGGAAGAGAGAGGGAATGTTACTGGTGGGTGGGTGGAGGGCAAACAACTACAACTGCGAACACTCGTCTGATTGATCTCTAAAAGTGAAAACAAACACCAATATACATGCACTGAAAAGATGGGGGGGAGGGAGAGGGAGAGGGAGGTAGCATGGCCCAAGCAGGAGTCTTATATCAAGGTAGCCACTTTAATAAAACTTAACGGACTGAGGTTGACATTCTTAGACGCTTTCGCTTCCCACATCAGCTATTTCTAAACGTCAAAAAGGGGATCAATAGGGTTCTAATGAGTATTTCTTTAGATTCATCTACAGAAGCAGGGCCAAACTACCACCAGAGACATTAAACTACCCCTGGAAATGCCCAAAACTCATAGGAAAGCCTTGTCAAATATGTGAACTTGGGCGACGAAATGTTTTAAAATACGACCCTGAGACCGACCGCAAGTCCCCTCAAGAGAGCCTACCAGCACTATGGGTTGCACTTAAAAATAAAAGAAAGAAGAATGAAGACCGGGGAAAGAATGAAAGAAACAAAGGAAAGGTCTACGTGGAAAGAGAAACAAAGATGAGTAAAAGTATTAGTTTGCGCAACATTAATACAAGGGACTGGAGGGAAAACTACGAGTTGAACAATGGAGAGAGAGAGAGAGAGAGAGAGAGAGAGAGAGAGAGAGAGAGAGAGAGAGAGAGAGAGAGAGAGAGAGTTAAGGAAAACACCTACAGATGGCCCGGCAAATGAGAAGCCAAGGAAGAAATGAGAAGTGGTGAGAAAGAAAAAGAGGAAAGTACAGTAAGGGAAGTATGGAACGGAAGTATGAAGAATGGTAATGGATATATGTTAAGGGAAAACACGTACAAATGGCGTGGCAAATGAGAGGCAGTGGAAGAAATGAAGAGTAGAGAGAAGGGAAAAGACAGGTGGAGGAAACAAGGAAAGTGAAATATAATAAGGAAAGTATGGTTAGGGAAAACACGTATATAAATGCCTTGCCAAATGAGAATCAGTGGAACGAACGAAGAGTAGAGAGAAGGGAAAAGACAAGTGCAGGAAACAAGGAAGAAGGGAATTATAGAAAGTATAAGAGACAAGTATAGAAGTACGGTAAGGAATGAATGGTAAGGGAAGGAATGAAAAGTAAAGACAGGTGTAGGAAACAAGGAAAAAGGGAAGTAACGGAAAGCCAATTAGGAAGAGGGTGGTATGTGCACTTCACAACCCCTCTCCCCTCCCTCCCTCCCCCCATTTACTGCCCTGACCCTGTCCCACTTAGAAGTTCCTATGGGAGTTGATCTCTTACGCTAACATTACTCCTTACCTTTCCCCTTTTAAAACAGTGATTGAATTACCAGCCAAAATGGATGACAAAGAACAAACTTTCAACTATGGTTTACTTACATTATTAAGATTGACGTTTAGGTTGATTAGATTTGCTTTACGAGAAACGTGTCCTTCCCTTTTATTTTGTTTTCTCCCTCACCCCCTTGTATTCCATTCTCTTATGATCGTATATTAAGACTGACGTTAAGTTGATTATAAGAACATAAGAACGTAAGGAGTCTGCAATAGGCCGGTTGGCCTATACTAGGCAGCCCCTGTACATTCAACCCCACCTTACCTCACCATGGCTATATCTAACCTCTTCTTGAATGTATCTGTGGTATTGGCACCCACAACATGGCTCCCAAGCCTGTTCCATTCATTTACCACTTTATTGGTGAACCAGTTCTTGCCTATGTCTTTGTTGAATCTGAATTTGTCTAATTTAAAACCATTGCTCCGCGTCCTACCTGGCTCTTTGACTTTCAAAATCTTATTAACGTCCCCTTTATTAAAGCCCTTCATCCATTTATAGACTTCGATCAAGTCTCCTCGCAACCTTCGCCTTTCTAGAGAGTGTAGAATTAAATGCTTCAGCCTGTCTTCATAAGGCAAGCTTCTCACCCCCTGAATCATCTTTGTTATCCTCCTCTGTACAGATTCTAACATCTTGATACCCATTCTATAGCAGGGGGATGAGGTCTAACAAGTGCTAAGCAAAGTTTGAGTATGACTTCTGCGCTCCTAGGATTTGCTTTACTAGTATATGTCCTTTTCAGACCGTACCTCTTTCTTTTTTTCTCGCACCCTTTTCTTCCATCTTTTCATTTTCTTGGCTTGTCCCCTTCACCTCCGTATCACATGTTGATGAATTCTGCATTGGGAGTTCTTCAGAAAGGGAAAGGGGCGTAGGTGGAGGCACACTCTGTTGAACCCGCGGAATACAGTCGATGGGTGGGTTAGGCAATGCAGCCCACGGTCGTTGCTCCATATTAATGATGATAACTCTGTATATTTTGCTTTCTCTTTCCCGCTTCATTCTTTCCCTTATCCTTCAACTTTCACCGACTCTGATTTTTTTCTTGCTGTCGTTCCTTTTCCCTCATTTTGTACCATCATTGATATTTTTACCATCCTCACTTTTTCCGCCTATTCCTTCCCCTATCCCCAAACTTTCACCAACTCATTGATTATTTTTCGTTCTGTTGTTCCTTTTCCTTAATTTTGTCTCAGATTTGATATTTTTACTGCCCTTACTCCGCTCCTTTTTTTCTTTTCCTCAATACATTTTTTTTCCCACAGTCCTCCTCTTTCCTCCCTTTCTCTCCTCTTAACCCCAATCTTGTATTTAATTTATTTTATTTCATTTACCTTCCTTTATTCTCATTCCTAACTTTCTCCCTTTAACTCTCTGACATTATCCCATATCCGTCACTTTATTTATTTTCCTTGATTTCCTTTACTTTAATTTCCTTCTGCTAACTTTCCATCCCTTTGCTTCCTCACGTTCTCTTTTTTCGTCCCCCTTCCTCCTATATCCCGTCACTTTTTAAGCATATTCACACCTTCACCTTTTCTCCTTCCCTTCCTCACCTTTATATTCCTCTCCTCAATTTCCTCACCTTTTATCATTTCTCCTTCATATATTTCCCTCATTTTTATAACTCCCTAACTTTTTTTTCTACTTTTTCTTTTTTGTCGTTCATTTTTTCTACCTTCTTTTTCTTTCTTTCTTTCCGTTTTCCTTCTTCACGTAAGCCAGTTAACTTTTATCACATCGTTTCTCTCTTTGTTTTCTTTATTCCCTTCATTTACGCATCTTTCCTTTCCCCATCTTTCATTTCCTTTCCCTTCCTCCCTAAATTCCCTTTTATTCCCTTTTCCCTTTCCATATCCTGTCATATTTCCCTTTCCTTCCCGTTATTGCCTCTCCCTTCTCGTTTGTCTTCTTCCACAATCATCTTTCTATCCTTACCTTCCATTCCCTCACTTCTAAACTCCTTTCCCTCAGAATTCTTGATTTTCCTCTCCGTTGTATACCTCGCTTTTGACCTTTTCCTCCCTCTTTCTCGCCCTCGTTCCTCTAACCACCTCCTCACAACCGACCCTCTCCGTTTTACCCTCGCTACACCTGTTCCTTCCTCTCTTTCGTCCCTGATATCAAAAAAAACCAGGTAAAAAAAGGGTTAAATAAAAGTTTTTATAATTTTAAAAAAAACAAATAACAAGGGTTTTTTTATAAGATTAAGTTCCTGGTTTCATTCTCCGTATTATCCTGGGCTTATTTTTGCAATTATTTTTTAGCTTTTTTTTTCTCTAAAAATTTCTGTTTTTTCACACTCCTTGCCTTTCACATTTATCAGCAGCTGCTCTTTTTGCAGCAGCTTGGTCCTCTGATTCCTCTTCTGTCTGTATAATGGAACTGTATAATAGAGTCTGTGAGGAGGAGTGAGGAGTGACAAGCTCAGCCTGTTCAGTCAGTACTGTTCAGTTCCTGTCAGTCAGTTCCTGTCCCTTACTACTTAAGGCAGTTACAATTTGTCACACAATTGCAATTCAGGGTTGGCCTTCAGATAAATATTCAAACCTTTTTCAAACCTTTTATTTCTTTTTATTTTTATTTAACTTTTTTTACATTTATATTTAATATTAAAAAAAAAAATAAAAAATAAAAAAAAAACCCAATAAAATAAAAAAATAAAAAAAAACAAAAAAACCCAGTGGGTTGTGTTTTTTTTAAAAAAAAACGGGTTTTTTCCAACCCTGCCTGATATACCTTGCTTCCTTTCACCTTACCATCAACTACCATTCCCTTACGTTACCTCTATTCTACCTAGTATTTCCCCTTCCCCATCATCCCCATCCATTACGTTACCTCTGTTCTACCTCCTTTTCCCTTCCCCTTTCCCAGCATCCCCACCCCTTTGCGTTACCTTCATTCTATCTCCTCTTTTCCCTTTCCCCTTCCCCTTCACCCCACCCCCTAACGTTATCTCTATTCTACCTCCTCTTTCCCCTTCCGCCTTCCCCTTCCTCAGCACCCTCACCCCCTTACGTTACCTCTACCTCCTCTTTTCCCATTCCTCTTCCCCTTCCCCTATACCCCAGCCCCTTACTTATCTATTCTACCTCCTCTTTCCCTTTCCCCTTCCTCAGCACCCTCACCCCCTTACGTTACCTCTACCTCTTCTTCCTTCCCCCTGCACTCCTACCACCGTCCGATTCCTTTCCCCGTATTCACAACAGGTGGAGGCAAGAAATCGTTCTTCACCCAGACGGACGTGCTCAAAATCGCCCCGGAAATAAACATGAAACAAGCCCAAGTGTCTCGCCCTCCCAGCGCCATCTGTCAAAAACCCAACATAACATACTGACGATTTCCAGATTCTCGCGTGTCTCAGCTTGTCTCAGGAATTTGTGTCCCTCCTGGAAATCTTTTTGCTCTTTTTTTTTTTTTTTTTTACTCTGTCTCTCTCTCTCGCCTTTGTCTTTCTGGCTCTCTTTCTCTCTTGTCTCTCTTGTTTCTTTTTTTCGTTTATCTGCCTTTCGGTTATCTCGTTTCTTTCGTCTTTTCCTTTCTCTGTCATCTCATCTCTTTTTTCTCTTTTCCTTTTTTTCCTTTCCCCTTACTTCGTTTCTGTCTTTCTATTTCTTCCTTCCTTCCTTCCTTCCTTCCTTTTCTTCCTTCCTTCCTTCCTTCCTTCCTTCCTTCCTTCCTTTTCTTCCTTCCTTCCTTCCTTTTCTTCCTTCCTATCTTCCTGACGTCCTCCTTCCATCCATCCATCCATTCCTCTCTCCTACTTTTCTTCCTTCCTTCGTCTTGTTCGTCTCAATCTTTTCCCTTTAATTCATCTGACTCCGTTTTCTTCTTGTCCCTTCTTGTTTACTATTTTTTTTCTCTCCTCACCTCTTGTTCGCTCCCCCTCCCCCTCCTCCCCCTCCCCCTCCTCCAGACAACAGGTAACATCGAGAAAGGTGAGCGAGTGACTGAATTAAGAGCCAACACCTGTCTGGCCGCTACTTGTTTCTCGGTTTTCGTATCACTTTCCCATTATTTTTTTTTTCATTATCTTAAGCCTTTGTGCATCGAGAAACAATAGTCTTTTTTTTTTCTGTAGTTGTTTGCTTGTTTCTTTCTTCATTTCTTCCTTCCTTTCTTCCTCCCCATCCTTCCTCCACTCCTTCCCTTTTTCTTTCTTCCTTTCTTACATACATATACACACGTACGTTTTTTAAAGCTTGTGTTACGTATATGCGTATTAGCGTGTTGTTGATTTTTGCATGTAAAGGGTAAGGTATGTTTGCCATTTCGTACGCTCAAGGTCCAATTAGTACTCACATAAAGAAAAAAGCTACTCTAGGCATAAAAAAAAAGAGTAATTAACACAAACAAGATTTATCCACTTACTTTACCTGTTCATTTTCAGTCTTTTCAGTTTCTTGCTGAGAACTTAATTGAATTGTTGTTGTGTACAGACTGGCAAACCTTCCCTTTTCTGGCGTGTGAGCTCCGTGCTGTCCGGCCCTCACTCGCTGCATCATGTTGTTACGCACTAAACATTTTCAAAAGCTTGTAACGTCTCAAGATCAGAAAAAAAGTAGAGTGTGGGAAAACTTGCAAATAAGTGTGCGGGAAGACCTGTAAAATAAGTAGATAAAGAGTAAGGGAAGACCTATAAATAAAACAAGATGGTGTGAGGGAAGACTTGTAAATAAAAAACGATAGTGAGGGAAGAAACAAGAAAATTATTGAATGAAGGAAGACTTGTAAATAAATAAAAAACGATAGTGAGGGAAGAAACAAGAAAATTATTGAATGAAGGAAGACTTGTAAATAAAAAACGATAGTGAGGGAAGAAACAAGAAAATTATTGAGTGAAGGAAGACTTGTAAATAAATAAAAAACGATAGTGAGGGAAGAAACAAGAAAACTATTGAGTGAAGGAAGACTTGTAAATAAATAAAAAACGATAGTGAGGGAAGAACCAAGAAAATTATTGAATGAAGGAAGACTTGTAAATAGAAAACGATAGTGAGGGAAGAAACAAGAAAATTATTGAATGAAGGAAGACTTGTAAATAGAAAACGATAGTGAGGGAAGAAACAAGAAAACTATTGAGTGAAGGAAGACTTGTAAATAGAAAACGATAGTGAGGGAAGAAACAAGAAAACTATTGAGTGAAGGAAGACTTGTAAATAAATAAAAAACGATAGTGAGGGAAGAAACAAGAAAACTATTGAGTGAAGGAAGACTTGTAAATAGAAAACGATAGTGAGGGAAGAAACAAGAAAACTATTGAGTGAAGGAAGACTTGTAAATAGAAAACGATAGTGAGGGAAGAAACAAGAAAATTATTGAATGAAGGAAGACTTGTAAATAAAAATGATAGCAAGGGAAGACTTGTTAATGAAAGAAGAAAAAAAAAACGATAGTGGGGGAAGACTTGTAAATAAATGTAAGGAAAGATTCATAAGAAAATAAGAGGTGAGGGAAGACTTGTAAATGAAAAAGAGTAAGGGAAGACTTGTACAAAAATAAAAGCTAATATCTGCGGTGTTGATTAAGGTCCTGTTTTCTCAATGTTCCGTGTTGCTGCCCGTAAAGGATTTTTTTTTTTTTTATGGCCCGCAGTATTGCCAACTCCGCTGAGAGGCCCAGGGATAAGGACAGGGATATATTTTTTTTCGTATGTGTTCTTTATCATGTTATATTGACTCATGCTGTGTTCTGGTGCTCCACTATACTATACTAATATTTAAAAATTAAGATGGATATTGTACAGTTTATATACAGACATTGTACGGCAGGATGTGGACTTACTATTATTTTTTTCACTGGTTTGTCATTTACCAATCTGGAGACGTGTGTGTGTGTGTGTGTGTGTGTGTGTGTGTGTGTGTGTTATTAATAGGAAGAATAAACTAAAGCCCCACTGCGCCACTCTCTCTCTCTCTCTCTCTCTCTCTCTCTCTCTCTCTCTTGTCTGAAAGTTGCTATTTCTTCCCCTTTATCATCATTACTAGGAAAGGTCTTCGTTTGGCCGTGGACTAATAATAGCTGATTCTTCATCATCTTCGTCTTGCTATTATTATTATTATTATTATTATTATTATTATTATTATTATTATTATTATTATTATTATTATTATTATTATTATTATTATTATTATTATTATCAATATTATTATTGTTGTTGTTGTTGTTGTTGTTGTTGTTGTTATTATTATTTATCGTCACATCATTCTCATGCCATTACCATCATCAAAGTAGTAGTAGTAGTAGTAGTAGTGGTGGTAGTGGTAGTAGTAGCAGCAGTTATAGTAATAGTTGTAGTAGCATGATCATCAGCATTGGTTGTAGTTTAGTCAGTCAGTAACAGCCTCAGTGACGGGCCTGGCTGGTGAGGGTGACAGGACAGTCAGGCATCAGAATAGCGGCAGCAGGGCAGGAGGGCAGAAGGGCAGGGGGTCAGGACGGTGTGGCAGACCCTCCCCTCGCCGCCAGTGCCCGGCGAGGGAAGAGAGGGAGGGAGGGGAAGGGAGAAAGGCGGGACGGGGCTCTCAGCAAGATGAGACGGGCCGCCTCTCATCTCGTTTCCCTCAAAACTGTAAGGCATTCTCAAAAGACGCATCTCGCCCGCCAGCTGAGAGTAAATACCACCAAATCACCGGCCGACGAGTCCCCGTGAAAGGCTTCTGCCGACGTGTGCCACCGAGCCTGCAGTGGCGGGCAAACAGCCGTGAAGCAGCGCCGGTAACCAGACGTCCACCAGCAGGTTTTCCCTCCACTGAAGAGCGTTTAGCGGAGTGTCACGTGAATGGCAGAGAGAGAGAGAGAGAGAGAGAGAGAGAGAGAGAGAGAGAGGTTGGTCCAGTTTTGCTTATCTAGGTCAAGTGTATTGATTAGCGAATGGGTAAATAAAGAGGGTAGAGATGGATGTGTCAATAAATAGATAGACGGATAGACAATATTTAGAGCTCAATAGAATATAATCAAAGAAGGAAATATACCCCCAATGTTGCTTGCATTTGATGGTTTCAGAGGCTTTATTTATAGAAGCAATCAGTTTCTGCATTTACATATTTTTTTTTACGCTGAAGAAAGAAACGCCTCCCCCGTCAGAGCTATATAAGCGTGAATTGGATGAGATTTCCTCCCTGTAAAATTCTATGACGTGTTTACATTATTCTTGTCATCATTTTTGTCGTCGTCGTTGTCGTTGTCGCTGCCAGTAAATAGAATAATTGGGCTCATTAACCTTCAAGGTCAGACAGGCCATAGGTAAGAGAGGTAGGCCGTAGAGGAAAGGTAAGGCCTGTCGCAGTTCTTTTTTCTCTTTTTTATTATAGTATAGGAAACATCTCAAGGGCAAAGACAAAAAAAAAAAAAAAAAAAAAAAAGCCCGCTAACCGCTGCTCCTCCTATGTGTTATTAATACTGAAAAGAAAAAAATAATGATCAGCATAGTGAGGGATATAAAAATATACGGAGAAACATAATTGCACCTTCTCGCCCACATACACACCAATATAGACCTTTCATAGCGGCCCTTCCAGATGAGCAAACACGATAATAACAATAATAGTAGCGAGAGCGAAAGGTAAACGGGAAAAGTAAACTCGGTAATCCCTTTGCGCATAGTTCGAAACCCACATAGGTTCCCAGGAGGAGGCTTAATCAGGACAAGAAACTCCGCACAACAAAGCTTAGTCTGATTGAGGGAAATTTTGCAGCAACTCCTGAAAATAATTACCGATAAGTGACTGGTTCCCACGATTACCCGATTGACCCACTGGCCTGAGGTGTGTGTGTGTGTGTGTGTGTTTATCTGAGAGAGAGAGAGAGAGAGAGAGAGAGAGAGAGAGAGAGAGAGAGAGAGAGAGGTAGACAAAGAAACATCTGTGCAGAGTTGTCCTGAATGCGAGAGAGAGAGAGAGAGAGAGAGAGAGAGAGAGAGAGAGAGAGAGAACAGCAGCAGCAGCAAGTGGAGGCCAGGGCCTGCATCCAACAGGAGCCGGAAAGAGGAACTCACAATTGTCATCCTCGTGATGTGTATAGTGACAGTTTGCTCCTGTGCACCGCTCTCACCCTGCCTCTCCCATCCTATCTACCTCTCTCATTCAACCTCCTTCACCCTGCCTCACCCTACCTACCCATACCTACCTACTGACCTACGTCCTTACCTTTTATTTTCCTTTTACTCTGGCTCCACCCTTCGTCCCTTCTTCATCTTCCTTTGCGCTCATCTTCCTTCCCTTTTTATCCTCATTCTCACACACCCTCACATCTCTCACCCTTCTACGTCTCAACTTGCCTCTCACCCTGTCTACCCACACTCATTCTACCTCCTTCACCTTGTCTTTCACTCTATTTACTCCTTCCATTCTACCTGTCATACTGTCTACTTTTTTTTCTCTCCTTATGTTACCTTGTCTCTAGCTGTTTCTCTCACCCTGTCTACCTTTCATGCTACTTTCTTCACCCTATCTACCTCTCATACTGTCTACTTTTTATGTCTTTATATCCCGGTTTTTCTCTCTAGCTTTCTTTCTCTCACCCTGTCTACCTCTCTCGTTCTACCTTCACCCTTTTTCACCCTCTCTACCCTGTCCACTCTACCTCATGCTGTCTTTCTTTTATTCTCCCACTTTTGACCTGTCTTCCTCTCAAGCCTTGCCTCTGTCACCCTGTCCACGCCTCATAACATGCATATCACCCTGATTCTCTCACCTTTTCGATCAGTCACCCTGCCTATCTCTCTCATCCTTCCTCATTCACCCTCGCTTCCTCTCTCATTCTGTCTACCTTTAACTTTTCTTTCAGCCTGTCTACTTCCCTCCGTCTACCTCTTACTTTCATTTTCACCTTATATAACTCTCACCCTGTATGCCTCTCACCCTGCATACCTTTCTCAGCCTCTTCCTCTCCCAACCTGCCTCTCATTTCCCTGCCTCTCCCAGTCCTCATTTTCGTCACCTTACTTTTCACCTTCTCTCTTCATCTCCTCTTCATTCATCATTTTCTTGCTCTTTTATACTTTTCTCCCTTCACCTTCATTCTCCTTTCTTTCACCTTTCTTGTCTATTTCCTTTCCTTCATTCTCATCCTCCTCTTCACTCTCCTTTTCACCCTCCTTTTCTCTCCCTTTCCTCTCATTCTCTCCCTTCCTCCTTCCCATCAGAATTCTCTTCTCAATTTTCTTCCCTTTTCTCCCTCCTCCCCCCATCCTGCCTTCCTCCCTCCCTTTAGGCACCCCCCTTCTCTCTCTCTCTCTCTCTCTCTCTCTCTCTCTCTCTCTCTCTCTCTCTCTCTCTCTCTCTCTCTCTCTCTCTCTCTCTCTCTCTCTCTCTCTCTCTCTCTCTCCATTTTTCTCTTTCCTCCCTCTCCATTTTCATCCAAATTCCTATCTCGCTCTCCCTCACTCCACCTTCTCTCCCTTCTATTCTCTTTTTTTTCTTCCTCCCATTCTTATTCTCCCTCTCCCTTCATCTTCTTGTTCTCACCCTTCATAACTCGGTTCCTTCTCTCTACCTCACTTTCCCTCCTTCCCCTATTCTTCACCTTCCTATTTTCACGAACCTTCCATCACCTTCCTCTCTTCTTTTCCTCCTATCCTTACACATCTGCCTTCCCTTCTGCACCTTCCCATTCTCACAACCCCCTTTTCACCTTCCTCTCTTCTTCTTCCCATCCTTAGCTCACCCTTCGTCCCTTCTTCATATTCCTTTACGCTCATCTTCTTTCCCTTTTTCTCCTCATTCTCACACACCCTCAGTCACTTTCCTTCCCTTCCTTCTTCACCTTCCCATTCTCTCACACGCACACCCTCCCTCACCTTCCCTTCTTCCCCTTCCCCTTCTTTCACACACCCTCGCTCACCCTCTCCGTCCCTTCACGTTCCCCTGCTGAGTGTGCAAAGAAATCTTCAGTAAATAATGGATTCTGAGTTCATTACAGCGGTCCGAGGAGAAAGTGAGGCGGATGAGAACTTGCACTTAGGTGATGAATAAGTGAGGAGAGGAAGGGCGTGCAGCAGCGGCGGCGGGAGGAAGAGGCGGAGGAGGAAGAAGAGGAGGAGGAGGAGGAGAGGAGGAAGAGGAGGAGGAGGCTGTTAGGTGCTGGCGGGGACCATTAGCCACTGTAGGCCTGTCTGCCTTGACTTTCCATAAAATAAACATTCTCTCTCTCTCTCTCTCTCTCTCTCTCTCTCTCTCTCTCTCTCTCTCTCTCTCTCTCTCTCACACACACACACACACACACACACACACACACACACACACACACACACACACACATACACAAACACACACACACACACACACAAACACACACACACACACACACACACACACACACACACACACACACACACACACGAACTCGGTGTTTGATTTTATTTACCGCTTAGGTGTAGTGACAGACCACCCACCTGGAGCCCAAAGGTGTGTGTGGTCTGTTTTTTCTTTGTAATTTCATATAATCCTCTCTCTCTCTCTCTCTCTCTCTCTCTCTCTCTCTCTCTCTCTCTCTCTCTCTCTCTCTCACGCTTCCCTCTGTGTGTGTGTGTGTGTGTGTGTGTGTGTGTGTGAGCGCGCATAGCATCCTCCGCCTCCTCATCCATCTCCCCCCCTCCCTTCCCCGTGCTGGCCTCCCCTGGGTGTCACTTTAGGGGGGGAGGGGTGTCACATTTTATCGCGGGTTCAGGTGATGTGGAGGCGTCGGAGGCGAGGCCGCGGCACCAGCAGAGGCCGCAGCGCCGCACACGGAAATACTCTGGATGACGAATACTGGCAGCCTCCTGTTCCTCATTTGGAGGCCGGGGGCGCGTCTGACATACATTACACTGAGGTTTAATTTTCTCCGCCGCGGCCATACACACGCTGCGGGCCCCATTCCCCTCCACGCCTGTGTTCAGGTCATGTCGAAAGGCAGCCCCGAGATGTGGCCCCAACGCCCGGACTCTCCAAGGAGGAAAAACAATGTAAGGGAATACTCGCCGCTTTGGCCGCCTTCGGACGCCATCCCCTACAGTTGGGGAGGTGGAGGCAACGGTTGAATTTTCCTCCATTGATACACATTGATTCATGGCAGCCATTACTCGTTTCATTATCTTAAAATTGGTCAATCAGGCGGCCTTGTACGCCGGCCCGGGAAACAGGGCGAAAAAATCTCCTGTATTACCTGTATGGGCCATTAAATAGTTATGGGAGATGAGAAGCGGGTCTCTCCTCTTCTCCTCCTCCTTCTCCTCCTCTTCCTCCTCCTCCTCCTCCTCTGTACTTTCTCTGGCCATTGTCTAGAAATCGAGATTATTGCCCATAGCGGAACAATTTGTGGTTTAGAGCGTTTCATTTTGTGGCGTCGCTGTTGACTTTGTTTCTTTGTCCAACTAATAGAATTCATTAAATGTTCACCTTCGGGTTACGTAAGGGCGCGTCGGGCGAGGGCAGAGGAGAATGTTAATGTTATAACAACCTCGCTCGACGCGGCCGCGACCGTGGGGTTATTACGCTGCCATTACTGCCAGGATCGAGCTGCGTATTCACGGCTGATTTAGCGCTTCCATAGGGGATTGCACAACGCTCCTCCTGCTGCGATTACTACTGCTGCTGTTATTGCTGCTGCTACTACTACTACTACTACTACTACTACTACTACCACTAATACTACTACTTTTTTTGCTGTTCTTCCCACGATTAATACTTTTATTGATGCTTATTTTTCAGTGATGCTTCTACTACGGTTGCTATACTACTACTGCTGCTGCTGTTGCTACTACTACTTCTTCTACCACCACTATTTATCAGTCAGCCTTTCAAGAATATATCAATAACATCGTTGAAGGTATTGGCAACTGACGCTCTATATCCTCCAGTAATTATTTTGCCATCAGTCACCTCTATCACTGTAGTCTGGCGGCCTCTTCAGCCTCTTCACCCTACCAACAGATCTTCCGTAGAATCAGTGATGTCCGCCTTCGACTCTGCAAGATATCCGTTTAGTCCACGCCGCTTAGGTTTCGTTACTTTTAGACACGGGAGACAGACCAAGGGCAAAACGAAATTATATGGCCACAATTCCGCAAGACGCTGCTCCATATATGGGGAGAAAGAGGAAGACGGAAAGAGACATTGATCAAATTTGGTTCCGATGGTGTCTTGAACGCAGAGACACCCCGAGATTTGAATAGGGAAGTTTACTGTGTCAGTGGAGCAGGATCGGCGTGTCGCCCAAGGAGGTCTCGCCTTTCATTTCATTCGTTCCGTCTTCCTACCATTACATTCCCCGCACATGAGGTCCGAGCTGGCTGGTGGCCGTGTCTCAGCCGCCTAAATGCCGCCCCCCGCCCCCCGGAAGTCATGAGTGCCACGCCCCTGCCGCCCACAGCCCCGGGAGGGAGGGAGAACCACCACCATGCTCAAAGTAGAGAAGAAAGTAGGAAAATAAAAGAGGATAAAAGGAATAGTCGAAATCAGTCTTAATCCATGAAAGGAGTCCGTAATTATATGAACAGGATGAAGAAAAAAAAAAGAAGCAATTTTGTCAGTGCTTATTATCATCGTTGTTTTTTTTAAGATGGTAACAAACAAAATGAAGGGAACCGAAGAGAACTATTATCTTCCTTTCCCTTCTGCAGCCCTCTCTCCTACTCTCTCACACACCAACACCCTCCTCCCCCTCCCCTTACTTCCTCCCCTCTCTCTGCCTTTATTACCCTCCCCCTCTTCCTCCTTCCCTCCCTTACCACCTCTACCCTCTTCCTCTCTCTGTCACCTTCCCCATGCTTATCCTGCTGCTTCATCTGCCACCCTTATCACCCTGGTTTCACTTTCCTTTGCCTCCTTCCCTTCGTCTATCTTTCCATATTCATCTTTACCTTTCTTCATCGCTCTCCTCCCCTCCCTCTTCTTTACCCTCATCACCTTTATTTACTTCACTTCCTTCTACCTCCCTCTCTTCCTCGCTCCACCCTAAACCGACCTCTCTATTTTCTTCCTACCTCTTTTCTTCGCCCTTACTCTTCTTACTCCACTCTTTACCTCCTCTTATCCTTGCTCCACTTTTTCCTTCCTTCCTTTTTTCCACCCTCACCAGTCACCACCTTTGCTCCACTTCCTCATTTCTCCTTCTTCTCTACCTCATTCTCACCTTCATCCTCCCCCTTCCCTTCCTTTCTCCCTTTCTACCTTACTCACCTTCGTTCTCGTTCCACCTCTCTCCCTCTTTTCCATCTTTCCTCCTTCCTTCCCTTACCTCTCCTCCCGACCCTCGCTCTACCTCCATCCCTCCCCCCTTCCACCCTGAGCTGTCTAATCTTGTTCACCCTTTCCCTGAATTTGCCGGCGACTTGATCCAGCCAATCGATGGGCTTCCAGTCAAAACATCCCCCGCAGACCCATTTTTTTTTTCCCGTCAGCCAAGAAACTCACCTGCTGACGTCTCTCCCTTCCTTCTTCCCTCCCTCCCTCTCTCCCAGTTCCCCTTCTCGCTGTTTTCCTTCCCCTTCCCTTTCCTTCTCGACCTAACCGTTCTGTCCTTAACTTTGGATCGAATGAGAAATATTCATTGATTTGTTTTATTTATTTGTTTGTTTGTTTGTTTGTTTGTTTGTTTGTTTCATTTCCTTGTTTTTAATCTATCTGCATATCTATCTATTTATTTATCTTTTCTTTCTTTTTTCCTCTTTCTTTATATCTATACCACCAAGTCTTCATACTCGTGTAATTATTTATTTACTTTTTTCTCTACTTTGCTTTTTCTACGTTACTTTTTCCCTTATTTCACTTTGTTCACTTTTATTCTATTACCTCTTATTATATTATTGTTATTTTATTCATGAAAAACCAAAGCCGTTTATTTTATTTTATGAATATTTTCCTAATTCACTCCTGTATTCATTTTTTTCTCTTCCCGCGTCGCTTTCCTCTTTTCCTGCTCTGTTTATTTTGCTGACTTTGTTTACTGTTTGTCTCTCATTTGTATGCAGCCCGAGACTCGTGGTTCGGTTATTTGTTTGTTTGTCTATTTGCTTTTTTTTCTGTCTCGTCGTGGCCAAGAAACAGGTTATGTTAAAGTCGTATTTAAAAGTTAAGTGTGTGTGTGTGTGTGTGTGTGTGTGTGTGTGTGTGTGTGTGTGTGTGTGTGTGTGTGTGTGTGTGTGTGTGTGTGCGTGCGCGCGCGCGCTTATTTTCCGTATTTTAATTACCTGTGATAATGGAAACAGGACAGCACAGCGGGACCTTAACACACACACACACACACACACACACACACACACACACGGTTGTGAAACGAGACCTCACGTGTTATGTGTAGCGGAAGCCATAAATTCGTAGATCTGGTGCGAGTCGTCCAGCTGTTATGTAGAGGCCGTGTGTGTGTGTGTGTGTGTGTGTGTGTGTGTGTGTCTGGCTGGCTGGCATGATTGGCTATCTGTCTGTCTATCTGTCTGGTTGTATGTCTGTCCGTCTTTCTCCTCCGTCCGCGTGTCCTTCACCTTTTGCTATATCTGACATCAACATCAATAAGTAAGAAAAAAATAATAATAAATAAAACGCAGAAGCCATGATGCACTTCGTCCCTTCGTGTTCCCCTCCGCCGCTTCCCTCATTCCCTTATTTTATCCGCATGAAAGGATCACATCAAGCGAGCGTCCGTTGTTCAAAAGTGCTGATTAGGTGAGGCATTTTATTATTATAGATGTGAGGTAATTAATTTAGGACCCCCGAGGTGCTACCAACGCCTCAAGGTTAATGATGGGAAGCCATTGTGAGGGCCATTTTTAACACTGGCGGTGAGAATGCGTCAAGGGGGAGACGAAGGAAAAGAAAAGAGAGAGGGAAAGGAAGGCAAGCGAGATACGAAGGGAAAAGGCGGGAAGAGGAAAGAAAAAGGAGAGAAGAGGAAAGAAAAAGGAGGGAAGAGGAAAGAAAAAGGAGGGTAGAGTTAAGTAAAAGGAGGGAAGAGGAAAGAGAAATTAGGAAAGAGGAAAGAAAAAGGAGGGAAGAGGAAAGAAAAAGGAGGGAAGAGGAAAGAAAAAGGAGGGAAGAGGAAAGAAAAAGGAGGGAAGAGGAAAGAAAAAGGAGGGAAGAGGAAAGAAAAAGGAGGGAAGAGGTAAGTAAAAGGAGGGAAGAGGAAAGAAAAAGGAGGGAAGAGGTAAGTAAAAGGAGGGAAGAGGAAAGAAAAAGGCGGGAAGAGGAAAAGGAAAGGAAGGATGGCGGGATTGGAAAGGAGAAAGCAAAAGGAAGAGAAGGGAAAAAAAGGAAGATTAGCAGGATGGAATAATGAACGAAGTGGGAGATGCAGAGGAAAGGAAGAGAAAGGGAAGGAAAGAGAAGGTGAGCGCGATAAAAGGGGCAAATAAGGAAGGAAGAGAAGGGAAAAAAAGGAAGATTAGCAGGATGGAATAATGAACGAAGTGGGAGATGCAGAGGAAAGGAAGAAAAAGGGAAGGAAAGAGAAGGTGAGTGTGATGAAAGGGGCAAATGATATATAGGGAAAGGAAGGAAGAGAAAGAAAAAAGGGAAGATTAGCAGGATAGAATAATGAACGAAGTAGGAGATGCAGAGGAAAGGAGGAGAAAGGGAAGGAAAGAGAGGGTGACCGCAATAAAAGAGACAAATAATAGGGAAAGGAAAGTAGACAATCTAGGAAACCAAAATATATTATGAGATCGATCGAGAACGAACAAAACAAGAAAATGGAATATGGACTTCGGAACGGTAACAAGAAGTAACGGAAAGGAAAGAATGGAAGTCGGAGAAGAAAGGGGCAGGTTGTAATATAGAGAAAGGAGTGAAGGGAGAGGATTCAGAAAGGGAAGGAATGAGGGGAAGAATGGAAAAAGATGGAACTGTGTGAGAGAGAAGAAGGAAGAGAAAGAGAAGAGAGGGGAGAAGAGAGAGAGAGAGAGAGAGAGAGAGAGAGAGAGAGAGAGAGAGAGAGAGAGAGAGAGAGAGAGAGAGAGAGAGAGAGAGAGAGAGCGGCTGTACAATATACAGTATGTGAGAGAGAGAGAGAGAGAGAGAGAGAGAGAGAGAGAGAGAGAGAGAGATTTTTCACAGGAACGGGAGGGAAGAAAGGGAGAAAAGTGTGAGTGAGGGGAGGAGGCAGGAAGGAGAGGAAGGAGGAGATGGGGGGGAGGGAGGAAGGAAGGAAGGGGAGGAGAAAGGAAGTAGGGGAAGGCATTGTTTTCCCTGTACAACATTTTTTTCCCCACTTTTTTTTTTACCTTTTCGCCGGATTGATTGCAAGTTTGAGTTTTTTCCCATCATTTTCCCCTCTCCTCCCCCTCTGTCCCCTTCCTTCCTCCCCTTCCTCCTCCACTCCTAGATGGATGAATGGGTGGATGGATGGATGGTTAGACAGGAGATGAATGGGTTAATAGGTAGACAGGTAGATAGATGGACAGGTAGGGCAGTTTGTGGAAAGGTCAATTAATGGATAGGTGGGTAATAGATAAGAATAAGTAATTAAAAGAGAGAGAGAGAGAGAGAGAGAGAGAGAGAGAGAGAGAGAGAGAGAGAGAGAGAGAGAGAGAGAGAGAGAGAGAGAGAGAGAGAGAGAGAGAGAGAGAAAGCCTCACCAAAGCTCTGTGTGTTGCCCCGTGTGCCTGAAGCCCCTCCCTTAGTAAAGCACTTCTGAAGGGAGAGAGATAGATGGAGGGAACAGAGAGGAAAGGAGGAGGAAAAGGTGGAGAGCTGAATAGAAGGAGGGAGGGAGAGAGGATGGGATAGTGGGAAAGAAGGACGGGAACTGAGGGGAGAAGAGACAAGGAATGAGAGATGGAAGAGGGAGGGAGGGAGGAAAAGAGAGGGAAAGGAAACAAGGAAGAAAAGAGTAGCAAAAACTGAATGGAAGAAAGTAATAGAGGAGAGGTGGAGAGATTAAGAGAGAGAAAGAAAGAAGCGAAGGAAGAATGGAGAGAAGGGAGGAATGAAGGGAGGGAATCGAGAGGAAAACGAGACAATTAATAAAAGGATGGAGAGAGAGATGAAGAGGGCGTGAATGGAAGGAAGTAATAGAGGAGAGGTGGAGAAATTGAGGGAGAGAAGGAAAGAAGGGAAGGAAGAATGGAGAGAAGGGAGGAGGAGGGAGGGATAAAGGGAGGGACTGAGGGCTGTACCTATCACCAACTGGACCGGAAATTGCCAAAAAGTGGACCGGTTACCACCATCACCCTCGCCACTACCTCAAAAAAAGTCATAATAAATAAATAAAATAAATTGGTGATAATTGTTGTGCGCGCTTGTTGTGGTGGTGATAATGGTGATGGTTTGGTATTGGTGTTGGTTGTGGCTGTGGTTATGGTGGTGACCGTGGTTGGGTGGTGATGGTGGAGTTATCAATATCATCATCATCATTTTTTTTAATCATCTTCATCTTCTTTCTCCTCTTCATCTTCTTCCTCTTCCTCATTATTGTTACTTATTTTCTCTCAAAGCCTTTGTGAAAATTAATCAGAACAGTATAAGACCATTATTAATACCTCTTTGGATTCTTTTTAGGAGCAGCGAGTAGCGTTTTTTTTTTTATTATTTCCTTTTTTGTGCCCTTGAGCGGTCTGCTTTGTTGTAAAAAAAAAAAAAAGAAATCCTTAGATAACGCTTCACCAATAACAAAAACGAAGATGCATTAAAGATACACCCAAACGATACTCTACTTTAATCAAACTATAATAAGAGGAAGCAATACAAACTGATTCCGAATTAAAAGACGAAACGTATCGGCAGTAATAATATACAAAAAAATAAAAAGGAACGGAAAATATTTTAACCTCGACCCCAATCTCCATGTATGTGTGTGTGTGTGTGTGTGTGTGTGTGTGTGTGTGTGTGTGTGTGTGTGTGTGACAGGAACTTAACTAACCCGCCCTCCACCCACCCACTCCCGCCCGCCGACCAGTACTCTCCGTGGTGTCACCTTTCGGAGGAGCAAACTGTTGAAAAGAAAAATTACTTCCCAGCGGGCAGTCAGAAGAACCTCGCTGCCTGCCCCGTCCTCTTTTTCTTCTCTTTTTCTTTTCTTTGTTTTCACTCTCCTTCTTCTCTCCGTCTTTCCTAACTCTCTTCTTTTTCTCTGTCCTTCTTTGCGTTTTTTCTCCAGTGATTTTGTTAATTTGTTTGCCTGTTTTCTGTCGACCTCATTTTTTTTATTTCTTTCCCTAGCTCCTCCTCCTCCTCCTCCTCCTCCTTCTTCTTCTTCTTCTTCTTCTTCTTCTTCTTCTTCTTCATCTCCTCTCCTTCCCTTCGTCATCATTCACCCTCTTTTTATTTCTACCTTATCCTTCTCTAACGTTTCTAGCGGTGATGACTTTCGTGATGAAGAGACTTTTTTTTTATCCTTTATCACTCAGATCGCTTCCTCGTCCCATCCTTTTCCAATTCAGGGGAAAAAAATGACAATGGAGTTTGCCGGAGTGACGAAAAAATTATATTATACAGTTTGCTCTTGAGACCTTGCGGTTTCGAAAGTCATGGGCGTTTGATAAGCCAGCTGTTTCACTCTTGCAAAATACATCAGTGACCAATTCGTCCATCACGTGACACGAGTAACACACACACACACACACACACACACACACACACACAACGATGCAAGTTCGTTTAACGGGGTGTAATCATAACGCATAGCTGATAGTAAAATTAATATCCTCTCGTCTTATCAATATATATTTCTTTGCTTCAGATTTGCATTTTTTTTTACTCTGCAGAGTGTCACGGAGGAAGAAATGATACTTTTTATTGAATTTCTGTCCTCGCCTATTACTACCACTGCAGGTTCGTGAGCTAACTTAATTCAGCTAGAATACAGCAAGTTACCTGCCTAGCCAGGCTCGTTTGTAATACCACCACCACCACTGCCACCTCCACCCCACCACTATCTCCACCACCATCACCACCACTTCCACCACCACCCCATCACTCCCACCACCACTTCCACCATCTCCACTACCACCACCACCACCACATCCTCCTCCTCCTCCTCCTCCTCCTCCTCCTCCTCCTCCTCCTCCTCGTCCTTCGCCTTTGATGAATATTCTGGTGAGTTGATGAATATGTCCCTCTCTCCTTATTCCCTCTCTGTCTGCTTCTAGCTCTTCATCAACCTTGCTCCTCCTCCTCCTCCATATCCTCCTCCTCCTCTTCCTCTTCCTCTCCTCTTCCTCCTCCTCTTCCTTGCAGTAATGATGACATATATACGTATCGGCCACCAAACACAGACGGCTCGCTGATGTTCATTCCTCTCCGACGACACACTAGCGGCTGAAATAAGACATATATTTAAAAGATCGAACATGGAAACATTGTATTAGAAATACCCTTAGGCTCTTAGCAAACTCTTCCACTGACGAAAGGCTGTTATTGTCATGTTAACTCATTTATTACCTGTCAGCGATGTAGTTCTCGTGAAGGGTGGAGCGGAGGCAGTCACGGGAAAGTGGGTTTGTAAGGTAATGGCGAGGATCGACGTGGGAACCCTCACATCACATATGTCGTTGGGAAGTTTCGATCGATGAGAATTTTCATGCTTTAATCATCGCTGCACCAACTACTACTCCGGCAGAAAGTTTGTTCCGGTGATAAGTAACGCCATTTGGGAGGAAAAAAAACATTCCTGACGCTGTTTATGTTGCGTCACCTCGCTTGGAATGGCAGACAGTTATTTCTTGGTAAGGAAGAAGAGGAGGAGGAGGAGGAGTAGAAGGGTCAGGAGAAAGAAAAGAGGGGGGAGGAGGAGGTGAAAAATGGTGATGGGTGTCGAAAGGAGGGCGAAGGGGGGATGATGGAAACGGTGGTATATAGTGATGGTGATGTAATTGGGAGTGGGTGGTGGGTGGTAGTAGTAGTGGTGGTGGTGGTGGTGCTGGTGGAAAGGTTCTAGGCATTATTATTAGTGTCAGAAATGATGGTGCTGGTGGGAGTGTGGTAGGTGGAGGCGTTTGTGGTATTGAAAAGGAGGGTAATGTGTCTGGTGGCATTAATGGTGGTAAGGACTTATGGGGCAGACGGTGGTGGTGGTGGAAGGTTGGAGTCTCGATGAATTAACAACCCGGAAGGTGGTGGTGACGAACCTGTGTCTGGAATACGTGTAGGAGGCGTGGAGTGTGACGGATGGTGATTGTGGGGAGTTTAAGATTCTAGGCCTAGTGTGCGTGTGTGTGTGTGTGTGTGTGTGTGTGTGTGTGTATGAGTGTGTTGTGTGTGTGTGTGCCTAGCGTAGGTGATGCATCATAATTGTGGCTAGATGATTGGTGTGTGTGCGTGTGGGTGTGGGTGTGTCTGTTGCCTGACTACGAGGTGTATGTTTGTCTGGAGGTCTGTGTGTCTAATGATGTCCCGTATTTCACCTTCCTCTTTGTCCTCGTCTTCGGCCTCTTCCTTATTCATCAGATCACATTCAACTTCCTCATTGTGTTCACTCTCCTGCAGTTCATTTCCAACTTCATCCTCCTCTTTAACTTCCTACTTATTCTGATCCTCCCTCCTTTCACCTACCTCTTCCTCCTCTTCTTCGGCCTGTTTCTCATTCATCAGATCGCCCTCCACTTCCTCCTTCCATCCACTTTCAACTTACCTTTCATCTTCGATCTGCCCATCTTGATCCTTGGCCTCCTTCTCCACTTCATCCATTTGGCGCTTTTCCTCATCCACCATCTCACCCTGTATTCCACCTCCCAAGTCACTCTGCATCCTCCTCAGTATAACACATCCCTTTCTCATTGTCATCCTCCTCCTCGTCCTCATCGCCGCCTCTCCCAAATCACACATCCTCCAGATCCTAAGCAAATCCTATAAGTGAGTCCAGCCTCGGCTCTAGGGAAAGGAGGTGGAGGAGGAAGTGGAGGAGGAGATGAAGAAAGAGAAGGAAGTGGATGATGCAACGCAGGAAGTGGAAGACGCGGATAACGAAGCGTAAGAGGAATATAAATGGGAAGGAAGGAGAGGAGGAGAAGGAAAAAGTGAAAAGGGAGAAGAAAAGAACGAGAAGAGGAGGAGGAAAAGGAAAAAGGAAGAGGAAGAGGAGGAGGAGGAGAAGGAGGAAAAAGAAGAGGAAGAGGAGGAGGAGGAGGAGGAGCTACCCGAGGGAGGGAGTTTGGGGCGGCGAGCCTTTACACACGCTGACTCCAGGTGCTGCGAAGGACACGGATGAAATTCGATATCTTGCGCACGTCTGGGAGGTAGTCAGCCTCACACACACACACACACACACACACACACACACACACACACAGAGGGAGGTGGGGTGAGTGGCGTGGGTGAATAAATTTGTTAATCATTCCCCCTTTCTTCCTCCACAGGTGTTGGCCGTCTCGCAGCGCAGCGCCGGGAAAAAAAAGGTAAACAATAGTCTTTCTGTTCCTCGCCCCGTCGAGTGATTAGCGATGTCCGGGGAGTAATTAAGAGAAGACGAGACGGAGTGCTGGAACATGGGTTTTGGTCCCTCTGTCTGTCTGTCCTCACCGACCAGACACACACACACACACACACACACACACACACACACACACACACACACACACACACACACACACACACACACACACACACGTTGATGAGCAGCTTTCTCCTGTGTGTGTGTGTGTGTGTGTGTGTGTGTCCCCTCCTGGCCTTCCACCTTAATAACCAGCTGGCTAGGAGGTCCCTCGTCCCCTCAAACCCTCTGTGTGCCGGCGGCTTCGTGACGTCCACCAACCTCTTCCACTTTGGTCTGTTCTCATACTCTCGGCTTCCTTCCACCTCGCGGTCTGGCGGAATAATACATGGCGGATACTTGACATTCCAACTGGGGCCTAACAGTGCGATAAGATGGTTTGTCACGTTTTACTGTTCTCTTCGCCACCTTTTATTCTATTCCTCCATGTGTTTTTTTTCGAGTTGTTTTCAACTTGCCATTAATTTTAAGCTGTATTTAGAGCTCTGGACTGGTTTGTTTGTTTTGATGTCTCTTAGATAAAACGATAAGATGGACGTGATTTGTGAAAAGAAAAGGTAGGCAGTACTGAGTGAAGGTGCAGAAGATTGAGAAGCCGTGTTTGTAAGAGTGAAAGGAGTGAGTGGTGTTGATAGGGGCGACCTGGGCAGTAAAGGAGGTTGGTAGTACTCTGGTGTGTAGGTGAGAAAGTGTTGGTGGGAGTAAAGGCCGGTTCATTCGAGCAGTTTTTCGGCGTCTGAGTTTCAGCGTCTCCAGTTACTGTTCTCGGATCGGTGGCAACACCTGAATGCTGTTCACACACGTGGCCCTGTGCCCGGCAGCTGGCGTATCAAGATCAAGACCGAGCCATTTCCCTCCTCAGACTGTGCTTACTATGGCTTAGGCCTGTGATTTTTTCGTTTGTTGGAGACAAAATTAGAAATATACCCCAAAGGAGGAGGGCAATGTAATTTGTGTCAAAACAACTCTGCGGGTATTATCGTTAAGCAGCCTAGTCATAACGGAAAGCAAAGCCTATTCAACCAACACTTGCCGTGGGAGAGGTGCGAACTGATGACCTGTGGAGCAAGACACAAAAACTAACCACAAGATCACCGTGGCCCCCACAAAAATAAAGTGCGCTTTACAATAAAGCAATGAAATTTTGTCCATCACAAAAGTACAAAACTTTCAAACCTACAAAATTGGTAACCACGAATGAAACACAAAACAGATCAAATCATACGCGGAGTGGATGTGTAGGTGTGCAGCATTGATGAGGGTAAGCCAGGTTGGATGTCGATGGGGGAGAATCAGTAGCAGAGGTGAACCGGAGCTAAGCTAAGGAACAGGCGGAGGGTATTTGTAGCAGGAAGAGCAGGATGGTGGTGTATAGACAACAGTATATAACCAGGATTCATTTGGGTTATAAGTTGAGTTGTGAAGAACGAAGGAAACTGACCAGAGTAAGGAAGAAATTGGTGGTAGGAAGAACTTGAATAGTGGCGTATAGTTCATATGCCTCATAAGTGTATAGAAATCGCGGTTGAATGTGGCTGGGCACGTGGGGAGTGTGGGTAGTGGGAAGAACTGGGGCATTAGCCATGTTCTGGTAGATGGGGGACTGCAGGTGGGTTGCATATGGGTTACAGGGCATAGGGGACGAGTGTACGTAGGTGGTATTGTGAAGGTGGGTTGCAGTGTTAAAAGGGAAGCTGTTTGGGGTGGTTTTGTGTCCATATCATCTGGGTTGTAGGTACTTATTGAGAGGGCAAGTGTACGTATGTGGTGTGGACGTGGACTGTAGCAAAGGAAAGGTTGGCTAAGGTTGGTTATGGGGGGTTTTGTATGCAGTGTTCCCTGTCAGACCCATTGCCATTCATCACCTCATCGTTGGTCATACTTCCCCGCATAAGTAGAGACATGGTGCCATAAACAAGTCTAATTAGAAGAACTTAGCGCGGTTTTCTCTCTCTCTCTCTCTCTCTCTCTCTCTCGGAACGGCATGTTGTGTGATTTTTTTTTTTTTTTTTTTGGTAGACGGGAAAAAAATAACCATCGAAGAACTGGCTGAGAATACACACACACACACACACACACACACACACACACACACACACACACACACCAAGATAGAGAACACTTTTTTCACACCACCACCACCACCACGACCACCAACCATCCAACCAACATGTTCAAACATTTTAAACCTTAAAACCATCCCTTCCCCCCTCCCATCCGTCCCTCTCTCACCACCTTTCCCATCCTTCCCTCTCATCCCTCCCTCTCTCCCCTCTTTCCTCTCCATACATTTCTCCGCCGCTGCACGCGCTGGACAAAGGTTGAGTTAATATTTCTGGCCGCATTTCCCCCCTATTGGCAGCTGTGTCGATAAATTATATAAAAGATGACGTTGGCGAATGCTTTACACCGCTGACAGGTATTGACTTTCCGCGTGTCCTGATTCCGAGAGAGCATGCATCTGCTCTCCCTCACTCCTCCCTGGCGGCGGCGAGAGAGGGGGAAGAATCTTTGTCGTGTGTTAACATATCTCCCTACCTGATAGCAATATAAAAAACACACACACACACACACACACACACACACACACACACACACACACACACACACACACACACACACACACACACACACACCACTTTCCTTTTTTGTGTGTGTGTGTGTCCCCGCTTTGACCCCAGCGAGAGTATTTATTTATTCATTTACTTTCCCTGTGTGATTCTTTTTTTGCATTTTTTCTTTCGCCGGTAACCTATTGCCACTAATGCCAAACTGGTGGTCGCCACGAAGGTTTCATTTGACGCAACGTATCGGTCTGAAGAGTATTATTTTTATGTCTTATTTCATGGTGTTCTCAGTAGAGGACTTCGCTCGTACAGAAATAAGAAAAAATGGAGGAAAAGGTGATGACGTTTCCAGTTGACCAGGAAGACTTAGGGTTGTGCAGCTCCTTAATTGCGACCCCTTGCCGGTGCTGCTTTGCCCAAGTGGTCCACGCGACGGGTGTTAAAGGGCGGCGTGCAGGCACCTAGCGCTTCTAGAGTGCTTTTGACAGCCTTGTAAATAGGTTGTACAGACGCTGGTGCAGAGTTTCGTCTGGGATTAAAGAAACATTTTAGGTACAGACCCGTTGCACCTGTAGGTTAATTTATAACGGTAGTTGACTCTAGCCCGTTGGTTGCGTTGACGGATAATTTATGGTACGAAGCCGATACTTTCTTGCTCTTTGGCTCCTAGTGCCCCCAGGTCCTCCCCTTGAAAGAAGTCGCTATAGGTAAGGTTGATAGACAATATTTGTGTGATCTTCGCGCGCCTATATAGCAACTCCATCGACTTTTGTTATCACTGTATAGCAGCCGGGTTGTAATGACGCTTTGAAGTTTTTGTTTGGGTTTCACAGAATGTCTTGTTTAGTTTATTTGTATAATACTTCAAAGTATACAGTGGAAGTGGGTCATATCCAGTTTAATAGACAGTTTCCTTTAATTTTCTCAACATTTGGGTCGCGTTCCTCAAGGGACTTCACAGCCATCTGCCAAGTGTTCGGTCTTTGTTAAGAGGTACATATTTCGACTCATCGTAAAGACTATAGTGATTTCAATGTCGGAAACTGATGCTGTGATGCACGAACTCGCAGGTGGTATTGGAAACGGAATGATCCGTTTTATGTGTTTTAAACATTTATTTCATATTTCAAACGTGTGCACTGAACTTCTCTTTAAGGCTGGCAATTGAATTTCCTGAGTCAGAATCAATCATTAAAGCCATCCACTTCGTTACTCGATTCTGTCAACTGAAATGTGTCAAACTTTATTTGCTTTGACTTCCTATCAACGCTGCAGAGTTCAAGGTTGTTCCCTTTAGTAGGTCGGGCGCTCGCGTTCCTCCTCGATGGTGCCGCCCAAGAAGTGACATCTTTGCGTGGGTGCCATTCGTCGCCACTTGTCGGGGCTGCCACTTAGAAGTCACCGTTTGGACGCGTCGCTAATGGGGTCTGTTGTGCTGTAGATCATCTGGTGTCGGCGGCGCCTGGCACTCACGCCCGCCGTACCGAGAGTTAATTAGCGCCTCTCACTTCCCGTCTATTCAGGTGGACGTCATTTGCCAGCATCCCTGTGCGACGCGGCGCCCTTTATCATTCAAAACAGACCATTCGTAGTTAGGACCGAACCCTTCCGCCAGGTACTGCGGAATACATGTCAAGCTGCGCGTGTAGCCAAGGACCTCGGGACAGTGACGCTCCCTCCCCGCCCCCGAGCACCTGCAAGAAGCGGCGTCCACCTGCCCGCGGCGCTGAAGGCAAAGTGTGTGCTGGCGGGGCGGCGGGAGGACCCTTGTCACCTCGCCAGCAGCGGGAGGAAGGTGACGTCGATCTGGGCGTGATTGATCGCGTCTGGAGACAGCGCGGGAGGGAGTGATGCAGGGCGGGAGGAGGGGTGTGTGGCGGCGGTGTTGTGCATGTATACCTCCCCCCTGCTTGTGTGTGTGTGTGTGTGTGTGTGTGTGTGTGTGTCTCATGGTTCCCCGTTTTTTTTATGTTTTTCTTGTTGATGTTGATGGCCAGGCAGGCAACGTTTTCATGCTGGGCTGCTTGATGCATTCGACACAGCCCTCACCTCCCCGCCCTCCCTCCCACTCTCCTCCTTTTCATCCTCCGCCTCCTTAGCCTAACCTCCATCATCTTTTCCGCGTTCCCCTCCCTTTCCTCTTACCCCCCTCCTTTCCCCCCTCCTTGCACTCCTATCCTATCCTTTCCCAAATCTCCCTTCCTCTTACCCCTCCTCCTTGCCCTCCTCCCAGCCTCTGTTCATCAAGGAGTTCGCGTCCGTTGCAGATTCAGTGGGCGTTTGATGGAGGTATTTCCGCCGTGGTCTGGCCGGGCAGAGAGTCTCCTCCAGGGATGCGCCGCCTCGAGATCTCTGCCTCCGTGTATCCGGGCGCCTCAGGGGTTGGTTTGCACAGGCGCATGCTGCCCATGGGTTGTCGGAGCAGGGGCTGACTGACAGACCCCGGGTATAAGGGTTTGTTTTTCCCCTCAGTGGTGTAAGGGAAAAGTCGGAGGGGAAGATTTCGTTGTTGTTGTTTCTGCGCTGGTCCCTCCGTCCGTCCGTCCTTAACTGTTAAATTGAGTAAACTGCGCACTAAGGAAATTGTTGCTGTGTTGAGTTTGTGTTGCATTGTCTGTGTTGTGATGTTGTGCTCGTGTGTCGTGTTTGTGTTGTGTTGGCCTGGACTAGGAGTGTTTGCCTGTGTACTGTTCTTTGTCTTGTGTTGTGTTGTGAGTGTTGGTGGTGATGGTGATGGTGGCGGTGAGGTAGACTGCTACTGCTACTTCTAAAACTACTACTACTACTACTACTACTACTACTACCGCTACTACTTTTATTGCTGATGTTGTTCCAGACGAAATTTTCAGATCAGGATTTAAATTAGGTACAAGGTTTATGTTATTTAGATTATGATCTGATAAAGATGTTTGCAAGAATTGACTTACAAATTGAGTGCTGGACAAACTTAGCAGTCATTTTGTGAGGTTTGCAGAGGTCGATTTAACTCTTGCAAACAACGTATATTTATGTTCTTTTTAATTAAAGGTAATGGTATGAAAGACGTGAGCAGGAGGCCAGGGAATGAGAAAAGATGTTAAGGAAGAAAGAGGGGAAAAAATAATACAGGAAGGGCGTCATTGAAAGGAAAATGATGATATATAAAACTAATAATAATATATATATATATATATATATATATATATATATATATATATATATATATATATATATATATATATATATATATATATATATATATATATATATATATATATATATATATATATATATATATATATATATATATATATATATATATATATATATATATATATATATATATATATATATATATATATATATATATATATATATATATATATATATATATATATATATATATATATATATATATATATATATATATATATATATATATATATATATATATATATATATATATATATATATATATATATATATATATATATATATATATATATATATATATATATAGGAAGGTTAAGACGGACCCTGGGGTGAGATGGACCCCCACCTCAAATATGAATTAAAAAGGGCATGATTAAAATTGATGCCGCTAGATGTCCTCAACATCAACTGTAACTCACGCGGGTGCAACCGGAAGCCAGGTTCAGTACCGCATTTGCGCTCGATGTGGAGGTTTGTGTTTTTGGACAGTGCTGATGTTATTTGGAGAAGGTAAGATAATTATTTTTTTGCATTGATATACTGGTTGTAATGATTTAGTAATCATGCTGCATATAGCCAATCGTTTGTGCATTATAGGTATGTGCCATAAAATGATATATCAAACATAGATGTTTTATTAAAAAATGCATAATGCGAATATTTACGTATGGGGTGAGATGGACCCCGAGGGGTCCATCTCACCCCATACTCTAAATATTTTACAAACACTTAGCATTTTCTTTTTTTTCAATAAAGACACGAAAGAAAAGACCTAGGACTCAAGGGGGACCCCTCAACATGACAGGATCCCCATATAAGAATGAGCTCCAGACAGAAGTTCAGAAGAAAAAAGAAAAAGAGGTCAGTCTAGCAAAGAAGCAAAAAATAGGACCCAAAAATAAAACAGCAATCATATCAAAGCAACTACAACGTGAAAAAAGGAAAATAAAACCAAAAACTCAACAAGCAAAAGCTGGACCATCCTGGCTTCATGAAAGCAGTAGCGAGAGTGAAGAGGGAGATGGAACTGTCTGCCTGTACTGCAGTGACAAGTTTGGAAATTCTAAGAGAGGTGAAGGGTGGGTTTGCTGTGACAATTGTAAACGATGGGCACACGAGCAATGTGCAGGGATACTGGATGATGAGGATGATATTGAGTGTTTTATTTGTGATCTATGCAAGGAATGATCAGGCAATTTGGCATAATATAGCACTATAAAGTATCCCTGTAGATGTAAAATGGGCACAGAAGCAAATGTATGATGGTAAAGGATGCTGAAAGAAGGGTTTTCTTTGTCATTTATTCCAGGAAGATTTTTTTTTTTTTTTTTTTTTTTTTTTTGTCAAGGACTATGATGAACCCTTAGAAAGTACCCGAAAAAAATGACGGGGTAAGACGGACCCCTGGGGTCCGTCTTACCCCGTCATTTTTTTTCGGAAACAATAAAAGTTACTTTTTTATTTTAATCATAGTTTAAATTTTTCCATCAAATAACCGTGCCTAGGTTGCGTATTGGAATCATAAGACCCTAAAGTACCACCACAACCCCTAAAACATTAAAAAAATATCAAAATGTGGCTTATAGACCCATTTCTTTCTTAAGGGGTCCGTCTTACCCCACCTTCCCCTATATATATATATATATACACACACACACACACACACACACACACACACACACACACTTGTGACCCAGTCCTGACCGAGGTCGGACGTGGGTCATGGCGCTCCGAAAGGAGCAGCCCGGGGCCAGCCTGTTGGCCTCTCCCCTTCCCCTTCATCCCCGTCTCCCCTTTCATCAAGAAACACTACTAAGCAAGTTATTTTTTGTGACATTAAGTGATATCATGGTGACAGTCTGACAGAGTGAGTGGAGTG